>NC_052359.1:47600333-47603394 GCF_009727055.1 Benincasa hispida
TAAAATGAGAAGAGAGAAACCCCTAGAGAGTAAAAACTCAACACATTTTTTTTTTTTTTTTTTTTATAAAAAAAAAGACAACCTAACTACTCCCTAGGTTTAGATTCGCTAGCTAAGATTTCCACATTTAAAAAAGTACTAATACTCAAGACTGTCCTTGTCAAAATTGGTTGAGTTGAAATCTTTTAAGGTTTTTCGCACTCATATAATTTTATCCATCTTCTTTGACCACCCCATCATTGAGTTAATTAACCATACAAAAAATAATTGCAAAATTGGGAAAAAGACCGTAAATTCTACTCGACACCATGCTTATTCTGCAAATTTAATGTTAATTAACCCCTCTAATCAGGTTGCATACATAACTCTTCGAATTACAGTTAGGTATCAGAAGCCATGTTCTTCTCTTATTTTGTATAAATCAACATATAGTAATCTTCAATCGTCAAACCAATATATTGAGGTTGTTATTGTTATACTGATAATTGAGTTCGAAAATATGCTTACCAACGTATAGGGTTTTTGAGAAGCTAAAAGGGTCCCTCTATATTTGTTATGCTACGTATATTTTTTGGTGTTTTAAAGTTTGTACCAATAGGGTAAGAACTTGCTTAAGTTCTTTAGTAATACCACTACCCTGCTCTAGATAGCAAGCTCTAATCGAAAGAATTTCGGCCAAAAAACCCTTGATGAAGTGTGGTACATACAATGTCAATAAACAATTTGATGAAAAGATTAGGGGAACAAAATTTTGATTTCGGGCTTTTGTTTGGATTGACAAGATAAAAAAATGGTTTTCCAAGAAAAATGCCACTTTTTATTAACTCTTTTGATAAAATGTAATCTACCAAATTTATCAAAGATCCATCCCTGAGTTGTCAACTCGAGAAATTACTCACAGGCCCCCATTAGGGTGTGTCCGTCCCAGGCCGGTTCCTCGGTTTTCGCCCCGCGAAAAAATTGTCATGCCTGCAGTCCGACGCTCCGTTGGGTCATCTGATGATGCTTGGAAGGTTTTCCGCGCGTTTGGAAGTGTCCCAAGTGTGAAAGAACGTCTTCAATGTAAGGAAATAACTCTTTCCCTTAATATTGTTTTGTTCAATAACAGCGCCGTTAAATTAAGTATTTGTTTGCAACTCTTAGAAATGAGATCCTTCAAATACATCTTGCTCATTACGCTCCCACTGATCCTATATTGAACAATTGGTTTATAGTCCAACTAATAAACCATAACCCTCTTGGACATTTAAAGGCGGGGCTCCTTTGTTCAAAACCATGAGTCAGTACTTAAGGGAATAACTTATCTGCTAACCCTAAATTGGGTAAGAGTGAAGTCCATCTTGCAGGACTATGTCCCCAGCTATCTATCCGGTCTTATCCCCAATATGGGAGGCTTATTGAGCAGTGTTATTGAAATACTCTCACCTATGCAGATCAAAGGATAATCCCAAATAAACAAGAGTTCATAGTTAGCTCAGGATTAAGATCGAGTTACCCTAGGTCAATGAATTTGAAATAGTCAGTTTTAACAATAAACAGTCGTTATAAAGAAAAGTAACTATTTCGTGGTCTGGTCTTATGCAAACATCCTTTGCATAGGATGCCCCCACTCAAATGTCACCACATGAATTATTTTAGGATCACATTATTTGTATCAGTATACAAAGTGGGTCATATCCAATAGTGTCACCAGGACGAGATACCCAATCTCATCCATTTACTTATAGACCATTTTGGCTATATACTAAAACTTGATCCACTTTTATGTCTCCATATAAAGTTAAAGTATTCATATTATAATCATGGATTCGTTTATTAGATTTTTATAACGCAATGCAATATCAATAACATTTTATCGAATGAACAACTCAATATTACTTTTATTGTTAAATAGAATATGCTTCCAATATTTACGAACTGCAAGTTTTAGGGCATCCCAACAAAAAGATGATCCAATCAACTTCCAATAAGCTCTACAAAGTTCTAACTCTCAAAAGTGAATAAATGTAATGAAAGAGGAAATAAAATCCATGAAAGACAATGATGTTTGAAAACTTGTCGAATTGCCATCAGGAATGAAACCCATAGATTGTATATGGATATTTAAAACCAAAAGGGATTCACACGACAATATCGAAAGTTATAAAGCTCATGTTGTTGCAAAGAGTTTTAATCAAGAGGAAGATGTTGATTACAAAGAGACTTTCTCACTAGTATCATCAAAAGACTCTTTCAGGGTAGTCATGGCACTGGTAGCTCACTTTGATTTAGAGTTACACCGGATGGATGTAAAAACTGTGTTTTTCAATAGGAACATTGATGAAACGATTTATATAGTGCAATAAGAAAACTTTGTGTCTGGTAATTTAAAGTTTATGGTATGCAAATTGAAGAAATTCATCTATGGTCTCAAACAAACCTGAGTCAATGATATCACAAATTCCTGAAGTAATAACCTCTTTTGGTTTTAAGGTGAATATAGTGGAAGATTATGTATATCACAAGTTCATTGAGAGTAAATCAATCTTTCTGGTGTTATATGTTGATGACTTACTCATAATAAGTAATGATGTAAGTTTATTGCATGACACTAAGAGGTTTCTCAAAAATAATTTTGAGATGAAGATTTTAATGATGCTTTTTTTTGTATTAGGAATTGAAATACTGCGAGATCATTCTCAATATATTTTGAGATTGTCACAAAAGAACTATATTGAAAAGATTTTGAGTAGATTTGGCATAAAAGATTGTGCACCAGGAGATATCCTGTTGCTATAGGTGATCAATTTCATTTAGGTTAGTGTCCCAAGACTGTACTCGAGACTAAGGAGATACAAAAGATTCCCTATGCATTGGCTGTTGGAAGTCTAATGTACGCTCAAGTATGTACACATCCAGATATGGAGTTCATAGTTGGAGTGTTGGGAAGATCTTTGAGCAATCCGAGGATGGATCATTGGAAAGCAGCTAAACGGGTTATGAGGTATTTACAAAGAATAAAAAATTATATGTTCATTTATCGGAGATCAGAAGCTTTGAAGAACATTGGGTATTTTAATTC
>NC_052359.1:47603494-47629207 GCF_009727055.1 Benincasa hispida
CAATTTGATATTACTATTTGGGCTTAAAGTCCAAACTAAATTGGACCCAAATTCCAGATCAGGCCAAAAACCAACTAATTGGGCCCAAGGACCAACCAAGCCCATGAAGCCCATCTGAGAATTCTATAAATAGAGAAGTTCTCTGTAGCATTTTCTACCGAAGATCCAGAGAATTCAGACAACACACCAACTTGAACAATAATTAATTGAAATTTATCTCAAATTTCATAGATATATATTTGACACATTTAAAAGAATATCACTATTTTTCAAAACCCAATTTTCTATTTATTCATTTGACCAACAACCAAATCCCGACTATGTAGATTTTCTATTTTTATATTTCAGTTACAAATAAATAGAAAGAAGCGATGGAAACATAAACCCTAATTTGCAATCTTCTTTATAATTCACAAACAAAATCAAGAATGAAAAGTCGGAGAAGAAACCTAAATTCAAAGATGAGGAAAATTAATTCACAGCTTCCATCTCATATTATTGAGCTCATTATATCCAACCTTTCCATCTCCATTTTGCCTAATTGTAGGCTGGTTTGTAAAGCTTGGAACGATCTTATAATGAATGGTAAGTTTGTTCTAAATTCGAAGGTTTTATTCGCCCATATTTCTTCTCATCAGAAGCTTTATTGTATGGACTTTGGTTCCAAGTATTTGAAAGAAGAGAAAAGTTGGATGGTTGCTTCATTTACTCTCCATCCTCATTTCTCCACATCCAGAATCGTCAATTCTTGTAATGGGCTCTTCTGTTTCGTGAACAGTGGAAGAGAAAGACGACATGCTGGTACGATATTAAATCCGATGACAAATGAGTGCGTCGAAATTCCACAGGATAATGCTATGAAGTTTAAAAACAGTATAAAATAGTTAAACTTTCTATAGTAAGAAATTGGTTATATGTAGCCGATATTTTTACAATTGGCACATTTACGCGAAAAAGTTCTGGAAAATGGAGGAGGGTTCGTTTAATGCCATTTAATGTTTGTGAAGATGGTATCTACTTGAATGGATGTCTTTATTGGAATGGATGTCCTGGTAATATTCGAAATGGGAGTATGGACAGTAGTTTTCTTTTACGTTTTGATGTAGAAGATGAAAATTTTCAGAGTGTTTCTTTTCCTGAAGACAAGCAAATTGGATCGTTTCGGCATACTTTTCATATCTGTATCTTTAATAACACCCTCCATGTCTCTCGTTTCGACTTAACCGTTTTTGAGAGCGGCAATTCCATGTGTGAAGATGGAACAAGATTCATGGATAAAACAATTTGTCGTTCCACTGCCTGTTCGTTTAATGCTGCATCATCATCTAAGTTACTATGGTATCAGTAGCAGATATCACTTCCAACTCATCAAAGCTTTCGAAGATGGAAAGATGTTGTGTCTTATTTTTGGTAGAGATTTAATTTTTTATGACTCCGAGACCGAGCAGAGCGAGACGTTGGATGATAAACTAAATCACAATGAAAAGTTACGGATTTATTGAAACCGATTCGTTCAATTTTGATTCTCTTACAAACACTTTGGGAGTAAATGCTTGATTTCATTACTTTTTATTTATATACTTCATCAACCTACCAAGATTGTATTTTTTTTTTCGTTCTTACTCTTTTTTTTTTTTTTTTTTTTTTTTCAACTTCTCTTGTAGTTTTTCTTCTAAATTAATAAATTGTATGATACCTTTTATTTTAATGTAACAAATTTAGATTTTTTTTTTTTTTTTGCAAATTTTTGGGATCCTCTCTCTTCTCTTCTCTATTAATATTGGGTTGAATGTGAATTAATTTTTCTTTTTCTTTTTCAGATTTAATTTTTTAATTTTGTAAGTTGTAGGTTTTTTCCTTAACAAAATACAAAAGTCAGTGAATCGGGAGGTGCATTGGTAGCACTATCATCTACCCCGAATGTATTCGAGTTGTTAAATTTGTTGCAATTATAAATTCAGCGCAGAGTTAGTTTTAATAAAATTTTAATTTATTATAAATAATAATAATGGGGAAATTCTTATAAATAAAAAAATCTAAAAAATATTTATATTTCATAACAAGAAGGAAAGTACTTTTGAAGTGTAAATATTTTTAATTATTTTTTTTATATTTAAAAACACCCCGTTTCTGTTTTCAACTCAAATTAATTTAAATTTTATTTATAATACAAAATTAAACTTTTGGGCTGACCAAAGTATCACTTTTTATTATTTATTGGGAAAATGACAAATTAGTTTTGAATTTAGTAAAATAGGAAAATGATTTAATAAATTAATAATTAACAATATTGTAAATGTTGAAATAACCCACAAATCTACCGATTCAAGCACTTGCACGTTGATGATAACACATGCAAAATTTAGATTTTAAAATAAAGATTTGATTCTAATTTAAAATTTCGATTTTTTAGTTGATTAATTACATTATTTTGTTGGCATTTTCGGAATTCAAAAAAAGCTTGGTAAAAGGTAGATTGCTATTTTTCGATTTTTATGTTTTACTAATTTTTTAAAAAAATGCAACCTGAAATGTTGATATATATCGTCACAATTTACCATATATTTTTAGTTCAAGAAGCCATTACTAGTGCCCCAAGTTAAATCTTATATATGTCAAATTTGAACATTACTCAAATAATTACATTATGACAATTGAATCTCCATTCATATATCGTTGAAGTTAAAAAAAAGAAAAAAAAGACTAAATATTATAGTATTTAGTTCAAAATTATCATTTTATATCCTAAGTATAGATTTACAAATAATATAATTTCATATTATTAAACCTGCAAAATATTATATAGTTCTTTTCAAGATGGGGATACCAAACTTTGGGAGAATATTTGCATTTGATTGGCTGCTGGAATTTTTAAGCCACCGCCTCAATTGTCTAATACGATTTTAAGTGGTATTTGGTTTAGGATAAAAATTAAGAATCTCTGGAAATATGATTCAACCATCGCTTCATTTGTCTAATACGACTTTGAGTAGTATTTGGTTTAGGGTAAAAATTACGAAAGTCTAGGAATGATCGATATGTTGCTAGGATGTATTCATGTATAAGAATGTCTATCTATGGTCTACTAAGTGGCAATAGTTAATTTTGTATTTGATGGCTATTCTTAGAATACATAAATTGCTAGATTCAAGGACAAATTCGGTTAATTGAATATGACTATCTTGACAATTAATCGACACAATTAAGTTCTCGAACTTAATGCATATGTTTTCTATTCTATATGATTGTTGTCAAACTCAATAGAACTAGAGGCATATAGGTTGGTTAGAGGTAGGCCTTTCTAACTTTAATCAATAGTTAGAACGCTTTCTTGATTATATTTTGCTAGCTATCCGCCTTTGTAGAGGTTAGCCTAGTCGAGTCAAGCGAATAGTTGTGTGCATAATTCGTTTCCATGACTAATTTGTAGAAATTGATGATAGAGATTGCATTGAATGTCTAACTTGAACTAGAAATAAGTTTGAACAACATTTGTTTGCAATTATCTTTTATCCTTTGATTTTCAAGTATGTTTCTTGTTTTATCAAAACCCCATTTTTATTGTTTTCATAGTTGAACTTAGCTTAAGAAAAGATTAAATAAGCTTTCCCAGTGGATCAACTCCGTGCTTGCTGCATATGCTACTTGTCAGTATAATATGTAGGTTTCAGTGATTATAAATATTTTTGTTTCGGTTAGAGTCAAACTAATGACATCGATTCGAGCACGAACAAAATGGCGTCGTTGTCAGGGAGGCTAAGTCATTTAATCTCTTTCTTAGTTAAATTCAACTTGTAAACTTTAAAAACACCAAAAAGATTTTTTTTTCTTTGAGTGACTTGTTTTAATATGGCGAATATGAATATGCTCTTCTTCTGAGGCAAGCAACTCAACATAAGAAAGAACAAAAGATAAGAGAAGTAAATGAACTTAAAAGTCAAGTTTTTCACCTAACCTCTCTTGTTCGAGATTTGGCTATTATGCAAACACAGGTTTTGTGTTGTCCTGTACGCGAACATTACCCTTCTTGGGAAATATCTAGTCAAACACCGTGTCGATACATGCATCTTTCGCCAATTCAGGTACTTCTCTAAAAGAATTAGTTAAAGAGCTTTCTAACAATTCTTGTGAGATTGTGCAAGAATCCTCCCTTAGTCAACAAGAATCCTCTAGTTTCCAACAAGATAGCTTTAGTTTTGCAACTGAAGTTAAAACTGAATTTTGTAATTTGAGTAACCTCGTTGCTTAGATTACTGAATCAGTAGGGAGACTAGAAGAGTCTTGGGATCAACAATCTTCTAGTAATACCAAACCTTGCAGTGAAACTACTTACATCGATCATAATGTTGAGCAGCTGGTTCCTCGAAGTATAGGTCAAGGTAAGACTTTGGACATTATTATGTGTGAACTTGCTGATTCTTCTTTTCAACGTGTGCAGGAACCTATTGAGTCTTACCTAGAGACTCAAACCTCCATGCTCGTTGAGGAAGAGTCTGTACCTCGACTTGCACATCTAGGGCTTACACTGGGAAGTCGTTCAAAGCCCTTCATTGTCTATTGCACCAAGATCGACACGTTAAAGGAATTCTCTTGATCGACTGATGAAAAAGATATTTACTCCCCGTCGTACCAAAAACAAGTCGGTAAGGTAGAATATGAGTCACAACTTCATATCGAGGAGTCTCAGGTAATTGAGTTCGAGGTTGTCAAACCTCGTTCTCTTCTTCCCTCTAGCATCTCATATATTTTTTATTATTGCTCATATTATCCTTATAAGTCAGAGTCTGTTGTCGAGTTTTTTCTTACTTTCGACTCTTTTGTGTCACTTGAGTCTTTCGATCCTTTCTTTCTCTCTTTTTTACCAAAAATTAGAAAAATAAAATTTGATCTGTTTGGTTTTCATCAAAAGATAAGTACTCTTATAACCCTTCTAGGCTATATAGATTCAACTAAGAGAGGACTGGAGAAATATAAAATTTTGTACTTACCTTAAAAAATGAAAAAGGCAAGTTGCGTCGAGCAATGGATGTTAAAATTTTCCCTTCGTGGAGGTAGCTAGGTGTAAAAAATAAAACAAAACTTTAATGGCTTTCCTTTATTTCTTTTCTAATGATAGAAAGTTTAGATTAACTTCTTTGTGTATAGCTTTTCCTTTCTTTTGTTAGAAAAATTCTACCATTACCCACTGCAAGAAAACGAGGGAAGTTTTTTGTTCCTTTCTTTTTGTCTTCACATTTATATCTATATTCTAAAACATTAAGGACAATCTTTAATTTTTAAGTTGGGGGTGGAGAACATTGTATGTTTATTGCATTAGGATTCTATAAAAATGAGCCTTACTAAATTCTTTTTTTCTCAATGATATACAAATGCATGTCTGGAACCCTTGAGCACCTGAGCTCGGGTTATTTAGATTATGTGAACTTGATTAGATACATCTTGATGATGCTTTAATACATTTCAGTGGCATATTTTTTATTCTCTTAAAAATAATATCATGATCTCTTGACTTTTTTTTAAAATGATTCATTTTTTCTTTAATGCATGATTGATTTAATGCTGTTCATACATTCAAGAATCTCATTTCTTTTTTTTTTTTCTTTTTTATGCATAATTTGATTTACACAATCTCTCGATTCTTATAAATGAAAATTTGATGAATCATTCTTTCAAGTAATGATACAAATAAAATTTTAGACTTCTTAAAATTTTCTAACAAAATTATGAAACATTTTTTCAAAAGAAAAATTCTTTTCCTTTTAATTTCATAAAAAAAATGAATACTTAGCTTTTTAGATTTATTTAGAATCTTAAAACTCTTAGAAATGTCAAATCTACTTAATTTTCTTTGTTACCCTGATAGAACAATCTTTGGTCTAAGAACAACCATCTTGTTTAGAAGCAAGTCTAGACAAAGAGAAACTAAACGGGCCTAGTGTTTAAAAAAAAAAAAAAAAGAGTTGTTGCTGGCATAAAAAATAAAGCATCTTTCCAAATTAACATAACCTTCACTAACGTGTGTGCATGGATAGGGGTGAAAAGAGCTACTTACATTGTGTCTAATTAGAGCCTGCAAGAAAAGAGCAATAAGTTCCTTACGGTGTGAGTGTAAAAACTATCTCTCTAGGTAAAATAAATGTTAATTACGTTTTGTGTGCGTGAGTTTAAAAAGGCACCCTTGTCCTAAAATTGCCTCTCTTTTTTTGCAAGTTAGGTATATCTTAGACTGGTAACTGAGTCAGTGTAGGGCGAGGAATTGAGAGTTGGATATAGCCTTTCTACTAGTTTTAACCTTTAAATAAACTAAAACTGAGTACTCCTTTCTTTTATGATTTTACAGGAAAAAGACGTTTTCTTTTCAAAAATGGGTTTCAACTCTTTGTTAAAAAATATTAAAATTCTAAATGCTCATTTGTATCATTTACTTCCTTGTTTGTTGAAAAGAGAGATGTGAATCAATTTCTTGTGTAAGTAAGATGAACATATAAACATTTTGAATGACCTCCTTGAATGAATACACAAATGAATGTTCATTTTTTTTATTGACTGCATGTATATTTCTAGGTTTGACTCTCTTGGGACGAACAAGAGTTCAATTGGGGTTTTTATGATAGGTCTTTAAAAGAGATATATTTTTTACGTTAATTCCCTCAAAGTTGTGTTATTTGTTTACTTTTACTGTTCATTTTGTAGGTAAAACAGTCCCGAGAGCAATTAGGAGTCATTTCGAGAAAATTGGGCTAAAAAGGATAAAAAAAATAACCAAGCAGTCAACAAAGTTGAAGAGAATCGAAGTAATTATCAAAATGCCATCAGACCTAGCATCACGGCCCTCCCAGAAGCATCGAACAACGCTTGAAGACAGAAAGCACCTATCTGCTGTAAAATAGGACAGCGTTGCAATGCTAGCCTCAGCCCAGCATTGACGGAATTGTTTGCACGCGCGTGCCTTGCGCAACTGAGTGTGAGCGCAGCGTTAAGACCCTAGCCCAATGCTTCTATGGCTTTTTTACGCGTTGCAACGCTATTCTCAGCATCATGACGCTACACTTGTGACTATAAAACATTTTCTTTCATTTTAGGCATAAAAGAGGAGGCAAAATTATTCATGGAGTCCAAAGTTTTTCTCTTCACTAGTTCAACTCCTTGGTAACTTTGTCTCTAATTAGTTAGATTTTCATTTTCTTTCTTTGATTGTAAACATTGTAATGGATTTCTTAATAGATTTTTCTATGGATTTGTGAAGTAATTTTTTCAATCTTGTTTCTAGTTTCAAGAATTCTTACAATCTTTTTGAGTTTTCTGCTTTTCCTTATAAATTTCATTATGAAATTATGGATTCTTGAATCGGTCTTAAGTTCTAAAAGCATGTTTAGAGATTTTTGTCTTTTAAGCATGTTAAGTCAAGATTCTTAGTTTTTCTACAATCTTGATTGGATATGTTGCTAGGATGTATTCATGTATAAGAATGTCTAACTAGGGTCTACTAATTGGAAATGGTTAATTTGGTGTTTGATGGCTATTCTTAGAATACATAAATTTCTAGATTGAAGGAAAAATTCAGTTAATTGAATATGGCTATCTTGACAATTAATCGACACAATTGCATTCTCGAACTTAATGCATGTGTTTTCTATTCTATATGAATGCTATCGAACCCAATAGAACTAGAGGTATATAGATTGATTAGAGTTAGGCCTTTCCAACTTTAATCAATAGTTAGAATGCTTTCTTGATTAGATTTCGATACCTATCTACCTTTGTAGAGGTTAGCCTAGTCGAGTCAAGCGAGTAGTTGTGTGCATAATTCGTTTGCATGACTACTTTGTAGATGATAGAGATTACATTGAATGTCTAACTTGAACTAGAAATAAGATTGAACAAAATTTGTTTGCAATTATCTTTTATCTTCTGATTGTCAAATATGTTTCTTGCTTTATCAAAACCCGTTTTTATTGCTTTGATAGTTGAACTTAGCGTAAGAAAAGATTAAACAAGCATTTCTTAGGTTTCAGTGATTTATAAATATTTTTGTTTCGATTAGAGTCGAACTAACGACATCGGTTCCAGCATGAACAACTACTATGTGAAAAAAGAAATAAAATAGATCATTCTCATTTTGCCTATTTGTAGGGCCATGTAAAGCTTGGAACAATCTGATTCTGAGTTGTAAGTTTGTCCAAATTCAAGATTTTTATTTGCCCATATTTCTCATCATAAGATGCTCCATTAAATTGACTTTGATTCCAAATCCTTGAAAGAAGGGAAGAGTTGATTGTTGCTTCATTTACCTTTCATCCTCATTTTTCTCTCATCAAAATTATTAATTCTTGTAATGGACTCTTTTGTTTTGTGGACCGCAAAGTTATAAGAAGAGAAAATATGTGGTCTTTTGTTTTCGTATTATATCCTATAACAAATGAGTACATGAAACTTTCCTACATTTGAGTATAAGAAGGATTTAAACTGATACTACCACATAGATTTGGCTTTAGTCCCAATACTGAACAGTACAAAATAGTTAAACTTCCTAACAAATGGATTATTTCTAGTAGATATTTTCACATTTGGTGCACTTGGAATAGGAAGTTTTGGAAAATGGGCTAGTATTTCCTTTATGCCATTTTCTATTATTGATTTCAATTATGGCATTTACTTTAATGGAGGTCTTTCTTGGAACGGATGTCATATCGTTGAACATCGTAATAGTAATTTCCTCCTACGTTTTAATGTAGAACATGAGAAATCTGAAGAGATCGAACTTTACTTTCTTGTTTTGAAATTCGACTATTTAATGACAACCTCAATTTCTCTTGTTTTCACTTTGAAATTTGTAACAACTTTCATGTGTGGAAGATGAATATGGAACAAGATTTTTTATGGATTAAATAATTTATTATCCTATTATCTTTACTAGTTCGTCCCATTTTCCAAACTAGTTCGTCCCAAACTTGGGACTATGTCTAGTCTTCTGCAGTTGATTTATACGATGAAGATTGTAAAGTTCCACAAAATTCGTACTATAAATCTCATCCAAATAGTCCAAAACGAACTATTTGATTTTCTATACCACAATTTGATATCTTGGAATTAACAATAAAAGAGAAATAGACCAAAAAAACCAAGAAGAAAAAAACGCTGCCAGCAGACTGCACAAAAAATTATGCTTCTGCCGCACTCACACACTACCGCTTTCTTCTTTTGAATTGTCGCACAAGGATGTCCACGTCTACCCTTCAATTTGTCCAATTAAACACATATATATTGTAACCAATAACCTAATTGGATGGGCTAAGCCCAATTTGGATTTCACGGCAATTGAAACAAAATTCCCTTTAATTTTGATTTTGGTCAAAATTAAATAATTGGCCTTCTACTTTGACTTGGTCAAAAAAATTAATTATAATTATATATATATATATATATATAATTATCCCATAAATTTTATAATTATAATCATATATATGATTAACTCATTAATTATAATTATAATTCTATATATATGTATGCATATGTATATATATTTCCATTCTGCTTCCATAGAGTTTTGTCTCCACAATCCCAACAAGATATTCACTTGGAAAAAGCGACGTCTTCTGAGTTGCCATATTCCCACGTTGTCGGTATATGTCTATCTATTTCTCCTCTTGCTTCAGTTCCTGATAAGTGGATATTAGGTTTGGGAGCTTCATCTCATATTCCTCATTCTCGACAACATTTTCGTCAAATGAGATTTGTTTATGGAGTTTTCGTTTCTCTAACTAATGGTTCTTGTATTAATGTATATTTTGTTGGGGAAATTTGTCTCAATAAACACATAATCTCGACTTTTCCTTCGATCTCATCTCCATCAGTGCCTTAACTCAGAGAATGCCTATTACTGTTATTTTGATTGTGATGATTGTGCTTTTCACAACAAGTCATCTTTAACAACGATTGGCAAGGCTAGCTTATCTAATGGATTATATGTTTTTTACAATGTTTCATATATGCCGTGAAGGAAATCAGACATGAGGATTTCCATGAGCAGCGGAATGATCGTTCTAAATTTCATTCGAAATTGAACACTAACAATTACAGTCAAGAAACAGAAACTTACAGGTCATGCACAATATGAAATTACAACATGCTTTACCAGATAATCAAGGGAAAGATTAAACATACCTTTGAAGACTCATCTTCAAACTACCTCGATTATGAATGCTGGTTCAATTTGCAAGACTGCAACACAAAAGCGCTCGAATACAACGACCGCAACACAGCACGATCAACTGAAAACTCGAACACAACGAACGGCCTCCGAAAACCTCGACCTAAGTCGAGTTGAGTTAGACACCACCACAATGGCTACCTTAGTATTCTCAGTGTTTGAATCCACCAGTGTGGGCTCTGTATGGACTTGGTTAGAGGAAGAAACTGGAGGAGTAACAATTGTGTAAACGATTGAGCAAGTGGATGATGACAAGAGTCTATCGTATAGACGAATGCCCAATCGTTTAGAAGAAGGCAAGCAATCGTATAGCAAAAGCCCCATGATCGTTTAGCTACGACCAGCTGAGTGAACTATCATATAGTATCACTCCACGATCGTTTAGTCTCTCTTTCAGCTATTGTTTAATGAAAACAATTTTCACTTGACAGCAATCTGTGAGTTCTTTCGAGAATAGCAACTCTTGCAAACTTAGAATCATGCTTGTCCTCAAGCATGTGTTATACTCAAGAAATTCTAACTCACTTTCCGGCTTTCCTTTGCGATGACTAGCTTCTCAAAATATAATTTACTCATGCCTCTAACCATCGCCGCAATGCTCCCCTCCACTTCAGCTGCTTCTTCAAAAAGATCTTTTCTAAGTTTAGATCCGGCAAGCCTTTGCTAAAAAACTTTTCACTCATTCATCGCAACTTTGCATTTAGCTTTTGAGAATGCGTTCGTTCAAAATACTTCGAAAATTTTGCGATTACTTATTCAAATGCGGCGTTGAACCTGGTTACGCCCTTCATTTTGGCTTACCCCCACGTGTGTCATGTGGGAATCCAACTTCGGTTGCATTCTATATTCAACTCAATTCTTGTCTTGCTTGCCTTGGCTTGCACCAGACAGAGGAGTTGTGCTTATGCGTTGATCCTAGCGACTTATCTTTGTTTTGGCTTGCCCCCACGTGTGTCATGCAGACATCCAACTACGGGTAAGTGCCTTTCACAACTTAACTCTTATCAACATGGGTTTCCCCATTGCGTTGACAGTGGAGTTATTATTCTCAAAATTCTCACTTTTTTTTTTCAAATGATCGCAATTCTCTAAGACCGCTGCCACCCTCAAACTTAGAGGTTGGCAGTATTCTCACTGCAAAGCTAAAAGCAAAATCAATAGGAATGCGGTAATAAATGTTTGAGAAAAGGTTTGCACAAAATAAAACTTAAGATTTTTCAAAATTTGAAGCAGCTAATAAAAGTAAGGTGTGTCTTTTGATGATTAATTAAGCGGTGAATTATGCGTACCATCATAGAAACACCACAAAGCAACGCAATCGGGAAAGAAAGAATTTCAAAAGGATAAGGCATATAAGATAATGAGAAAAGGACCTTAGGCGGAATAACGCATGCGATCATGCGTTGGAATCCACACGATCGAAGCCATGCGTTGAAGGATGAAAGGAATTCTTCCATTGTACTGCGCACCGAGGAGACTTATTGTTGCACCTACAAAGAGCAAGCGCACCACAACCAAGGAAGCAACCATATATCCAAAATAGAAAAATAAAAATAAAAATAACCTAAACCAAGAAAGCAAGTTAAAGATAGAGTAGAAGACGTCCCTGGAAAAATAGGAGTGTTGTCACCGCAAGGAGTCTTCCATGCAGGAGATTACTCTCAATTTCTTGGGTCAAGGAGCTTACCCTGACAATTGGAATTTCTGGCAATTGTTGGGCTCATGTTGGCCACCATGTGCTTAGAATTACCTTAAGCTCATGCGACTGATTGCCCTTCTACCTTGGGGTCAACATTGGCTTTCAGCGCATCGCCTACACTTCAATATTGTTTGCAGCCTGGTCGCACAAGCTGCAATACTCCCAAGATAAAAAGGTTGCCTGCAGAGACACAAAACTTAACAAACAATTAGCTGCCAAGTCCCCAGCAACAGTGCCAAAAACTTGATGGCAGGAAATTAGATGTCAATTACTCGACCACTAAAATTCCATGGACGCAATATGCAATGCATGTTCTTAATGTATGCGTTGATTATCATGCGTCGTGGTCATGCGTTGGAATGATTTTGCATTAACAAATGTATGCGATGACCATGCGTTCCTGTCACAAGTTTTCTTGTGCTCACGGCAAGTATAACACGAATGCAAGTTTCTCGGGTGATCCGAGGTCGAACTCAGGGACTTGTAGCTAGATGAATGCAGTAACGTGCATGTGGCGATTTGAATAAAAGAATGTTGGGGAGGTTTCTAAGCTAACACTACTCCTACTTCTAACTAACAAACAACGTAATGAGAATATGAATGGGAGGTAGAGATGCGACAACTTTTGACATGAAGTAAATGGATGGAAAAAATAGATAAAATGTGGAGATGTCCTCATTGGAACCCTTAAGAGTGACCGCAATGGCAACCTTAGTCAACGCAAGCCATGTGATCATGCTACACACACTAAAATCCTAAATCTAGGACGTATGTGGTGTGTATGCATAAGTGTCGAGATGACCACATACAACCACCATATCATACTTCCTGGATGCATGTAATATCCTTTCCGTAGGATGCATATGCTGTGTGATAGTAAACAGAGCTTATCTCTAAGTTCCCCATTCTTGCTTATGCGTTCCAATCCACTCTCTCGAGTCTTAGATTTGGATTTTAGACTACTCTCTCAAGTATGCCTAAATGATGAATGAAACACTCACAAGACAAGGTAATCGCATAAACTTTGCTAACATAAGATTATTCCTATCTCTAGTGAACAATAGCTTACATTGCTTAATGCGACCAACCACTTACCCTCCCAGACAGTTGGTTGTTGCTGACTTTACTCATAGACAAGCAGGCTCCGGTCGTCACTCGGAATGGATAAAGGAGGTGAAGAACTCTTAAGCTTCTTCTCACGCATTTGTCTGGATCACAAGGATCTGCCCTAGGCGAACCTCAAGCGAAAACCTTGGATCCGATGAAATTCTACTCATCGACTTCTTTATATAGAGCCTAGATCGTCGATAACATTAATGAACTACTCTGATTCTGATATTCGCGGTGCGTTTAGTTCTTTTTGAATCTCTGCTGCTAACGACATGGTAGGTGAAATGTCAACATCATCTTTTGATTTTCCCGAGATATGCGTTGATGCGTTCATTCCACTAACCTTGCATTGATCCCATTAGTATGCATTATCGTTGTAGCCACAATCATTGCAGTGACCATTCGCTTAATACCGCAAACTCTACACGATGACCACAATCACTTGACGAGCGTAACTCTCATGCAATGGACGCATGCGGCTGATTACTGCAACACCCATGCGTTGATCGAACGCTTTCGCCCTTTGTGATAGAGAGTTTCTCCGCATGCAGTCGTCTATGTGGTGGGTCTAGCTTTCGTGTTTGTATCCACTTCCTGCGTTAGCTACAAAAATAGAACATTGAATGGCATAATATAGCATAATAATGTATTAGCCGAGATTCATCATACTGAACGACCCAAGCTCATTTTCTCATGAATTCCTAACATAATTGCGCCATTATTCTGCTTAACACCCTATAATTCTAAATAAAAAGATGCATGTCATCATCTCCACATACCCAACAAGATATTCACTTGGAAAAAGCGACGTCTTCTGAGTTGCCATATTCTACGTTGTCGGTATATGTCTATCTATTTCTCCTCTTGCTTCAGTTCCTGATAAGTGGATATTAGTTTGGGAGCTTCATCTCATATTCCTCATTCTCGACAACATTTTCGTCAAATGAGATTGTTTATGGAGTTTCATTTCTTAACTAATGGTTCTTGTATTAATGTATATTTTGTTGGGGAAATTTTGTCTCAGTAAAGACATAATCTCGACTGATGTTTTGTATATCCTACATTTTCCTTTGATCTCATTTCCATCAGTGCCTTAACTCAGAGAATGCCTATTACTGTTAATTTTGATTCGTGATAATCGTGATATCTCATTTCCATCAGTGCCTTAACATATAACCTTAAGGTCTCTTTATATACTAGTTCAATTAAGGTTTCCATTAAACCCTAATTAACTAGGATGAACTTCTACCCATTAAGTCGATACTCAATTAGGAATTTAAGGTCTTAATTAATTAAGTTACATAATATTGGTCCAATCTTACTAGAATAACCCAATGTGATAAAATGTTAATTCACTTACATAGCCCATACTTTAATTATACGTACTTTACGTCTAATAATCTCTTACTTGGACGCAATATGCAATGCATGTTCTTAATGTATGCATTAATTATCATGCGGCGTGGTCATGCATTGGAATGATTTTGCATTAACAAATGTATGTGATGACCATGCGTTCCTGTCACAAGTTTTCTTGCGCTCACGCCAAGTATAACACGAACGCAAGTTTCTCGGGTGATCCGAGGTCAAACTCAGGGACTTGTAGCTAGATGAATGTAGTAATGTGCATGCAGCGGTTTGAATAAAAGAATGATGGGGGGGTTTCTAAGCTAACACTACTCCTACTTCTAACTAACAAACAACGCAATGAGAATATGAATGAGAGGTAGAGACGCGACAACTTTTGACATGAAGTAAATGGATGGAAAAAATAGATAAAATGTGGAGATGTCCTCATTGCAACCCTTAAGAGTGACCGCAACGGCAACCTTAGTCAACGCAAGCCATGTGATCATGCTACACACACTAAAAGCCTAAATCTAGGACGTATGCGGTGTGTATACATAAGTGTCGAGATGACCACATACAACCACCATATCATACTTCCTGGATGCATGCAATATCCTTTTCGTAGGATGCATACGCTGTATGATAGTAAACAGAGCTTATCTCTAAGTTCCCCATTCTTGCTTATGCGTTCCAATCCACTCTCTCGAGTCTTAGATTTAGATTTTAGACTACTCTCTCAAGTATGCCTAAATGATGAATGAAACACTCATAAGACAAGGTAATCGCATAAACTTTGATTATTCCTATCTCTAGTGAACAATAGCTTACATTGCTTAATGCGACCAACCACTTACCCTCCCGGGCAGTTGGTTGTTGCTGACTTTACTCATAAACAAGCATTGCGTTAGCCTAAGACAGGTGTTGCTATAGCTTCATTAAGCAAATAAGGTTTTCTCACAAACTCGCACGACGCACACCTCTCGGTGGTTTGCTACATGCTTCATATCTCTAATCCACATAACTAAGTATGTGATGCGATACTCTAGCAATCTCACTAAGTGATGCTATGAAAGTTAAAGATGCTAAGTAAAGAAGATGGAGATGGAGTCGACGGAAACACAGAAATGCATTGAACACATCATGTATCCATTCCTTAATCACAAAATGTAATACAATACAATATAAGAAAAGAAGAGAAAATGGAATGACCAGCTGGAAGCAATGACTTGCTTCCAGCAGATGTGCATCAATGCTGCTGGTGATGCCATGGATGGGCGGTGGAGCTGACTCTCTTGAGATCTAGCTCCAGTCGAAGGCTCCAGTCGTCACTCGGAATGGATAAAAGAGGTGAAGAACTCTCAAGCTTCTTCTCACGCATTTGTCTGGATCACAAGAATCTGCCCTAGGTGAACCTCAAGCAAAAACCTTGGATCCAATGAAATTCTGCTCATCAACTTCTTTATATAGAGCCTAGATTGACGATAACATTAATGAACTACTCTGATTTTGATATTCGTGGCGCGTTTAGTTCTTTTTGAATCTCTGCTGCTAACGGCATGGTAGGTGAAATGTCAACATCATCTTTTGATTTTCCCGAGATATGCGTTGATGCGTTCATTCCACTAACCTTGCATTGATCATATATATTGCATATCGCTTAATCACAATCATTTGCAGTGACCATCGTCTTAAATACCGCAACTTACACGATGACCACAATCACTTGACGAGCGTAACTCTCATGCAATAGACGCATGCGACTGATTACTGCATAACACCCACTGCTATTGATCGAACGCATTTGCCCTTTGTGATTAGTAGAGCTTTCTCCGCATCGCAGTCGTCTATGTGTGGTCTACTTTCGTGTTTGAATACTCACTTCCTGCGTTTAGCTACAAAAATAGAACATGAATGGCACTAATATATGCATAATAATTGTATTACCGAGAATTCCATCATACTGAACGAGCCCAAAAGACTCATCTTTATCAATGTAATTCCTTAACATAATTGCCCAACTTATTTCTGCTCTAACAGCCCTATAATTCTAAATAATAAGCGATGCATTTCATATCTCCACAATATCCCACAAATATTCACTTGGGGAAAAACGACGTTCTATCGAGTTTGCCAATATTCTTATGTCGGTTATATGTCTATCTATTTCTCCCTTGCAGCTTCAGTTCCCTGAAAGTGGAATTTAGTTTGAGAGCTTCACCATATTTCCTCATTCTCGACAAACAATTTTCAGATCAAATGAATTGTTATATGCGATTTCCATTCTTAAACTAATTTCTTGTATTAATGTTATTTGTGGGGAAATTTGTCTCAGTAAAGACATATCTCGACTTGTGTTTTGTAATTACATTATTTCCTTGATCTTACATTTCCATCAGTGCCTTAACTCAGAGAATTGCCTATTACTGTTAAATTTTATTCGTGTATAAATCGCTGATGAATTCTCAATTTCCATCATCCTTTAACATTAACCATTTAAGGTCTCTTTATATACTAGTTTCAATTAAGCGTTCCATTAAACCCTAATTAACTAGGGTATGAAATTTCTACCCATTAAGTCTATACCTCAATCTAGAATCTTAAGTTCATTAATTAATTAATGTTAACATAATAATGGTCCAATCTTACTAGGAATAAACCCAATGTATAAAATGTTAATTCACTTACATTAGCCCTACATTTTAATTATTAGTACTTTACGTCTAATAATCTCTTACTTTAGGCTATGTCTGTTGTACCTAATGTAATTAAATCACATAAACCTTAATGTGGTATAAACAAGTATATTCCAATAATATAATTTTCTTTAGTTCAATCTGACCATCTCTTGTATATACACGAAATCATGACGCTTACATATACTCTTGTAATTTAAACCTTCCTTATCTATCCAATTCCATTACATTCAATGGTACAAATCAAGTATGGATAGATAGCATGGAAACTGCATGCAAAGTGGTCTAGATCATATCTATTTCCAATTGGTCCAAATTCCCTAAGTGAGATCATTATTAAAAACTTTATGCTAAACCACATGCATGATAAACAAGTTCAAATAATAAAATATAAATCATCAACTCTATTCTATATAGAAAATAAATTAAGGTAAACAAAACATCTTCAATAACAAACTCCCATTAAATCATGGAATCAGAAAAGTGATTAACACCCATGTGAGCAACGTGCTTATGAAAAACTTTAGGTGATAAATTTTCAGTCAATGGATCTGGCACCGTAGAGTTTGTTCCTATGTGTTCTATTGAAATTTGATCATTTTGAACTCTTTCTTTAACAATCAGAAATGTCATATATAAGATGTTTTGACTTCGTATTGCTTCTATTGTTGTTAAATACATCACTGTCGACTTATTGTCACAATAATTTTAGTACACTTTCTATCCAACCATTGTTCGGAGCCCACTATTTCACAACCATATTCCATGAATGGACTCCTCACAATATGGTATAAACTCTGCAACCTTGGTAGAAGAAGCCATCAATGTTGGTTTAATGCTTTTCTAGGATATAACTCCTCTAGCAAACATGAAGATATAGCCTGAAGTTGATCACAAAGTGTATTGGCATCTAGCATAATCAGAATTAAAATACCCAATGTTCTTCAAAGCTTCTGATCTCCGATAAATGAACATATAATTTTTTATTCTTTGTAAATACCTCATAACCCGTTTAGCTGCTTTCCAATGATCCATCCCCGGGTTGCTCAAAGATCTTCCCAACACTCCAACTATGAACTCCATATCTGGATGCGTACATACTTGAGCGTACATTAGACTTCCAATAGCCAATGCATAGGGAATCTTTTGCATCTTCTTAGTCTCGAGTACAGTCTTAGGACACTAACCTAAATGAAATTGATCACCTATAGCAACAGGGATATCTCCTGGTGCACAATCTTTTATGCCAAATCTACTCAAAATCTTTTCAATATAGTTCTTTTGTGACAATCTCAAAATACATTGAGAACGATCTCGCAATATTTCAATTCCTAATACAAAAAAAAAAAAGCATCATTAAGATCCTTCATCTCAAAATTATTTTTGAGAAACCTCTTAGTGTCATGCAATAAACTTACATCATTACTTATTATGAGTAAGTCATCAACATATAACACCAGAAAGATTGATTTACTCTCAATGAACTTGTGATATACATAATCTTCCACTATATTCACCTTAAAACCAAAAAAGGTTATTACTTCAGGAATTTGTGATATCATTGACGGGAGGTTTGTTTGAGACCATAGATGGATTTCTTCAATTTGCATACCATAAACTTTAAATTACCAGACACAAAGTTTTCTTGTTGCTATATAAATCGTTTCATCAATGTTCCCATTGAGAAACACAGTTTTTACATCCATCTGGTGTAACTCTAAATCAAAATGAGCTACCAGTGCCATGATTATCCTGAAAGAGTCTTTTGATGATACCAGTGAGAAAGTCTCTTGTAATCAACGTCTTCCTCTTGATTAAAACTCTTTCCAACAACATGAGCTTTATAACTTTCGATATTGTCGTGTGAATCCCTTTTGGTTTTAAATATCCATATACAACCTATGGGTTTCATTCCTGATGGCAATTCGACAAGTTTTCAAACATCATTGTCTTTCATGGATTTTATTTTCTCTTTCATTACATTTATTCACTTTTGAGAGTTAGAACTTTGTAGAGCTTATTGGAAGTTGATTGGATCATCTTTCTGTTGGGATGCCCTAAAACTTGCAGTTCGTAAATATTGGAAGCATATTTTATTTAACAATAAAAGTAATATTGAGTTGTTCATTCGATAAAATATTATTGATATTGCATTGCGTTATAAAAATCCAATAAACGAATCCATGATTATAATATGAATACTTTAACTTTATATGGAGACATAAAAGTGGATCAAGTTTTAGTATATAACCAAAATGGTCTATAAGTAAATGGATGAGATTGGGTATCTCGTCCTGGTGACACTATTGGATACGACCCACTTTGTATATTTATACAAATAATGTGATCCCAAAATAATTCATGTGGAGACATTCGAGTGGGGGCATCCTATGAAAAGGATGTTTGCATAAGACCAGACCACGAAATAGTCACTTTTCTTTATAACGACTGTTTATTGTTAAAACTGACTATTTCAAATCCATTGACCTAGGGTAACTCGGTCTTAATCCTGAGCTAACTATGAACTCTTGTTTATTTGGGATTATCCTTTGATCTGCATAGGTGAGAGTAGTTCAATAACACTACTCAATAAGCCTCCCATATTGGGGATAAGATCGGATAGATAGCTGGGGACATAGTTCTGTAAGATGGACGTCACTCTTACCCAATTTAGGGTTAGCAGATAAGTTGTTCCCTTAAGTACTGAGTCATGGTTTTGAACAAATGAGCCCCGCCTTTAAATGTCCAAGAGGGTTATGGTTTATTAGTTGGACTATAAACCAATTGTTCAATATAGGATCAGTGGGAGCGTAATGAGCAAGATGTATTTGAAGGATCTCATTTCTAAGAGTTTTATGAGCGTGTTCGGATAGCTCCGATCTCACAGTGATCGAAATACAACATTATACATTCAAAACATACAGTTACGCAAACAAATACTAATTAACGGCATGTTATGAACAACAAAATAACAAGGGAAAGAGTTCCATACCAATTGAAGACGTTCTTCACACTTTGGAACTCCAACGCAGCGGAAACCTCCAAGCAATCCATCAATGCCCAACGGAAGCGTCGACTGCAGCAACATGAACAACCGCGAACAGGAATGCCATGGGGACGACAACACCACTAATGAGCCCTAGGTATTCTTGGAGTGAAAACTCAAAGGGTGGTCTTTGGTGAATTTGGTAGATTGAACAACTTTTATCAAAAGAGTTGAAATAAAAAAGTGAGTTTTTTGGAAAAATATTTTTTTATCTTGTCAATCCAAACAAGCCCGAAATCAAAATTTTGTTCACCCTAAACTCTTTTTCATCAAAATTTTGTCTTGACACTGTCATGTACCACCACCTTCATGAAAATTTGCATTTCGATTAGAGCCGTTATCTAGGCAGGGTAGTGAGCATAATTACTAAAGACTTGAAGCAAGTTACTTACCCTATACCAACTTTAAAACCAATATAAGAACATTAACAAATAAAGACCCCCTTTAGCTTCAAACAAGCCCATATTTACATATTTTAAACTCAATTTCAGTATACAAATAACAACCTCAATATATTGAGTTTGAGATTGAAATATATAAATTTGTATCAAAAATAAGAGAGCAACTGGTTCTGATACTAACTGTAAGATCGATATGGCAACCCTAGAGGGGGTTAATTAATTAAATTTGCAGATAAGCAATGGTGTCAGAGCAATTTACGGTTTTTGCCAATTGATTTTGTATGGTTATTACTCAATGATGGGTTCAAAAGAAGATGATAAAATTATAGAGGAAAAACCTAAAAAGATTCAACTCACCAATTTGAATGGACCATCTGATGTCTATATATATTTTAAATGTGAATCTTAGTCTAGAATATTGGGTTGTTGTCTTTAAAAAAAAAAAAAAATTGTTGAGTTCTTACTCTCTAGGGGTCTCCTCTCTTTACTCAATTTATTTTCCTTTTTTATTTTAATCAATTTAATTTTTTCTGTTTGATGCATTTGGAGAATTTTAAATTTATTAATTTTTAATACAAATTTATTTTCAGTTGTTTGGGTTGTCAACTCCCTTACTATGTTTATTTGTTATTTATATCCCAATGACATAATTATTTTTGTCTTTTTAATTCCAATGATATAATTTTTTAGATAAATAAGTATCGAAATGGGGGTAAAAAATATTATAATGTTTAGATAAAGTTAAATTTTCTAATAGAATGAACCCATCAACTAAAAGTAAAAATGTGCTCGAGGGTATGCAAATTTGTTCTTTATGTTGGTATAACTATGGTATTAAATTCATATTAATTTTTTTTAAAAGGTATTGAATCAAGGAACCGAATCTCTCATCTTAATCTTAATAGTACAAATTATTAGACATATTTAAATAATAATATGTATAATTAAAATATGGACTACGGATTAATAATTTATGACATTGGCTTATTTTATTAGATTGGGTCATATTATGTGATCTAATTAATGAAGGCCCTAGATTCTTAATTGAATATGTAGAAGCTCATTCCTAGTTAATTAGGACTCATATTATGTGATCTAATTAAAGAGATCTTAGGACTATGGTCTAGAGAAGGATCTCACTCAAGACATTCAGAGTTTTGATTGAGAAAGATAATAGTCGTCTTATAATTACCGTCAATTTTGCCATGGAATCCAATATGTTATTATTTACAATTTATTATGAATGACCCTATAGTTATATCTATTCAATATAGATTTAAAGTATTTATGTTAACAATTGGTACCAAAGTATGAATTTCATGTTGAATCGTTGGTTTATTTTATTTTCGACCATAAGATTAAATCCTTGATTTCTGTTGAAAGGCTTGTCGGTGGTAGCATCCAATTTTTTTGGTTTTTGATAATAATTAATTTTATTAATTACCGATTGAGGGTCTCACCTGCCTTGATTTTTTGGTCAAATTGCTGATTCAATTTCTTGCTGGCGTTTCTAAATTTTCTTGATTAATAATTTGGTGGAGTTCTTGTCGATGGTTCTTGATTCTTGATTGATAAGTTTGTGTGAATCTAAAATTTGATTGATAACTCTAGTATAAATTAAATTAATATAAGTTCGGTTTAATTTTGATTACTCATTTGTGGATTTAAGTTAAATTTGATTAATCATATTGTGGATTCAAGATTAATTGATCACGTTGTGATTTAAAATTAAATTTTATAGATAATGTGGTAAATTTAAATTTAAATTTGACTGATAATTTGAAGAATTTAATTTTAAATTTGATTAATGATATTTGGTGATATTCACATGTTTATGTTGCTTTATTGTATTATGTGTATGCAATTCTTGGGTGAATTTTGGTAAAGACTATATGGTGTTCTTCTTCTATTACTTTTGTACAATAATATAATTATATTATTGTGTTTTACATTTTTGGATTGAATTGGTCAAAATAATATGTTACCAAAGTCACCTCTGTTATTTAGATTAATTTAATTATAAAATATAAAATGTGCATATCCACGAATCTATGTCAATGATTATCGACCCAAAGGAAGATAATTATTTGACTAAATTGTGGGTATGTGTGTGGTAATGAGTATGTGACAATTATAAGGATTGCTCATATGAAAAGTAGTTGGTCGAAAGAAAGGTTATTTTTTTCCAAAGTTTATTGTCAGTACTTGATTATTATGTTGAGAGTACCATTTACAATTGTACATTTGCCCAAAGGTTGGACATCAATGTTGTGTTAGGTATCTTGTTAAAGGGGTCCACCACATATGTGAAATTATTTTGATATATTTTAATTGTGAGTATATGTTTTGTTGTTTATTGTTTCGGTTGGTCTTACTCAAATATCTCGATATCTGAATTCAATCCCTAAGTTGAATGGATCAAACTTCAAGATTTGGAAGGAAAGTCTAGAGATACTTTTCGAGTGTATGGAATTAGACCTTGCATTAAGGACTTGTAAACCTACTCCACTGAGGAACAGTCAAATACAGCTAATATAGAGAAAGGAGAATGGTCAAATCGCATGTGTCTGATAATCATTAGGCACTCCATTCTGAAGTCTAATAAGTTCCTTACTCAAATTGAGAAATATTTTGCTAAAAATGAAAAAGGGGAAGCAAGTAGTCTTTTGACTTCTTTAACTTCCATGAGGTATAAGGGCAATGGGATCATAAGGGAATATATTATGGAAATGTCCAATCTCGTAGGTAAATTAAAGGCACTTATATTGAGATAAATGAAAATTTACTTGTATATCTGGTACTTATCTCTCTTACTGCACAATTTACTCAGTTTAAGATAAGCTATAATACTCAGAGGGATAAATGGAGTATTAATGAGCTTATCTCACGATGTGTGCAAGAAGAAGATAGGATTAAGAGAGAAAAGGCAGATAGTGGTCATTTAGCAACTGACTCTCGTGATAAGAAGGAAAGGAAATCTACTGGTGTTATAGAAGGGACATCTTAGTAAAATAAGAGCAAGAAACAGGTTAATGAAAATTCTCGTTTGTTCTGCAAAAAGGAAGGTCACTTCAAGAAAGATTGTCCCAAGTATGCCAAGTGGCGTGTAAAGAATGGTAAACTTCTTACTTTAGTTTGTTTTGAAGTTAATTTAGCTTTTGTACCTACAGATACTTAGTGGGTAGATGTTGATGCTATTACCCACATAAGTATATCAATGCAAGGTTGCTTATGGAACTAGCTTCCAAGTGATGCTGAAAGATTCATCTATGTGGGCGATGGCAAATCAGTTTTAATTGAAGCTATTGGGAATTTTAGATTATGTTTAAAAATTGGTTGTTTTTCGAATTTGAATGAGACTTTTGTTGTACCATCATTTAGGTCGAATTTAGTTTCTATTTCCAGTTTGGACAAATTTGGTCTTTCTTGTTCTTTTGAAAATAATAAAGTTAGTCTTTTTCAAGATTCCAAGCTTATTGGTACCGATTCTTTAATTGATAATCTATATATGTTTGATTATTTTGCTTCATTTAACAAGATCCTGTTATCTAATTTATGTGGTACAAAACATAAATTAAATAAAAATTCTACTATGTTATGACACAAGCGTTTAGGTCACATCTCTAAACAGAGAATTTAGAGACTTGTGTTAGATGGAATTCTTAATTCCCTTGATTTAAGTAACTTCAAAATTTGTGTGGAATGTATTAAGGGAAAACAGACAAATATAATAAAGTTAGGTGCCAACAGATGTTTAGACGTCTTAGAACTAATACATAAAGATGTTTGTGGTTCATTTTCTATGACTTCTTGGAATGAACAACAATATTTTATTACGTTCATAGACGACTATTCAAGACGTGGGTACCTATATTTAATTCATGAGAAGTCTCAATATTTGGACGTTTTCAAGTCTTACAAAGCTAAAGTTGAACTTTAACTTGGAAAGAAAATTAAGGTTGTTAAATTTGATCTTGGTGGTGAATACTATGGTAGATATGATGGATCAAGTAAGCAACGTCCAGGGCACTTTACCAAAACCTAGAGAAATGTGGAATTGTCTCGCAATACACTGTACTGGGTAAACCCAGCATGAACAATGTAACGGAAAGGCGAAATAGAACACTTAAGAATATGGTAAAAAGTATGATTAGTCATTCTTCTCTACCAGAATCTCTCTGGGATGAGGCACTAAAGACAGAGCAGGGAAAT
The DNA here is from genome assembly GCF_009727055.1 of Benincasa hispida. Classification (NCBI taxonomy): domain Eukaryota; kingdom Viridiplantae; phylum Streptophyta; class Magnoliopsida; order Cucurbitales; family Cucurbitaceae; genus Benincasa; species Benincasa hispida. The sequence goes on from NC_052359.1 coordinate 47,628,216, forward strand.
TAATGACCGTCCATCATTGCAATCATTAGCAAGAAAGGCTGCTTCACCTTGAGCTCTATAAATACGGAAGGCCACCAGTGTAAAACGGTTAACAAGTTAGAGAGTTAGTAGTCCGTTCACGCACATACTCAGACATATATTTAGAGGATGGAAAAGAGCAAGGAGACGAGGAAGCCGAGAGATCATTCCCGGATTGATCAAGAGACTGTCGAAAAGCGATACAAAGGAAAGAGGGCCAACATTTGCGAGAGCAAGAATATACATCTGGAACAGAGTTGAAGTGAAAAAGAGGAGTGTAAAAGGCCACGGGAAGCAAGAAATTGTTATCGGCCTTCTTATCTCTCAAATCTATTTGATATTTTGTATTTAGTACTTTATTTACAGCAAATGGAAATCTCATTGCAATCTATGTTCAATCTCTCCACCATGAATAGCTAAATTTCTGAATGGGTTGAGAAGTATTTAGCTAGTATGACTTAAGATTTACATTTTATGCGATCATCTTGTCTTATGTATGCATTGTTCATCCTTTAGAGATACTTGAGAGAGTAGTCTAAAGATAGAATCTAGACTTGAAATTGTCATATTAGAATCTAGGCTTGAGAGAGTCAGATTAGAATTGTATAAGCAAGGAATAGAAACTTAGACATAAGTTCTATTGCTATTTACATATCGCATGTGCCCTAGAAATAGGAATGATTGTATGCGGTCACCTTGTTTTATGTGTGCATCATTCATCATCGCATAGACAAGACTAGAGGCTTAGACATAAGTCCTATCAACTTTTTCGTATATACATTGCATGCGTCCTAGAAATAGAACTATGGCATTCTACATTAAGAAATGATGTGTTGTTATTTGTGTGTAGCATGATCGCATAACTTGTGCACAATCTTAGGAAATGTTAGCTAAACCCCTTCTCAACCCCTTCATCGCATACTCATTGTAACTCTACGCTTTTATCAACTCTGCATTCAACTCCGTCGCATGGG
>NC_052359.1:47630132-47650957 GCF_009727055.1 Benincasa hispida
GGCACTGGTAGCTCACTTTGATTTAGAGCTACATCATATGGATGTAAAAAAACTGTATTTCTCAATGGGAACATTGATGAGACAATTTATATGGTGCAAAAAAAAAAAAATTTTGTGTCTGGTAATTTAAAGTCTATGGTATGCAAATTGAAGAAATCCATCTATGGTCTTAAGCAAGCCTCTCGTCAGTGGTATCAAAAATTCCATGAAATAATTACCTCCTTTGGTTTTAAGGTGAATATAGTGGAAGATTGTGTATATCACAAGTTTACTAGGAGCAAATCTATCTTTCTAATGTTATATGTCAATGACATACTCATAGCCAGTAACAATGTAGGTTTATTCCATGACACTAAGAGGTTTCTCAAAAATAATTTTGAGATAAAAGATCTTGATGATGCTTCTTTTATATTAGGAATTGAAATATTACAAGATCATTCTCAAGGTATTTTAATATTGTCACAAAAGAACTACATTGAAAAGATTTTGAATAGATTTGACATGAAAGATTGTGCACCAGGGGATACCCGATCACTAAAGGTGATAAATTTTGTTTAGGTCAATGCCCCACAATTGTACTCAAGACTAAGGAGATGCAGAAGGTTCCCTATGCATCGGCTATTAGAAATCTAATGTACGCTCAAGTATGTATGTGTCCAAATATTGCGTTCATAGTTAGAGTGTTAGGCATGTTGCCGTTTATAGCCTAAATCTCATGTATCTTGTAGTTTGTAAATACAAATTACATATCTAATAAAATAAGAGGTATTTTATTGACGTTTAGACTGCATTAACATCCAAGGTTATTTTATGAAATTTAAACATATACATGGAGACATACAGGTGGACCATGTTTAAGTGATAACCTAAATGGTCTGTAATAGATGAATAAGGCTAGGTACCTTATCTTGGTGACGCTACGAATACTGCCCGCTTTGTAGATGTTACAATTTTTGTAAAGTGCTACAAATGATTTGATTCTGATCGTTCATGTGGAGACATACGAGCGGGGGGTATTCTATGCAAAGTGTTTGTATAAGATCGAACCACGAAATGAATAGACTTTTTATATAACACCGTTACTAGAAGAGACATACATTTCACTAGGACGACCATAGATGACTGACCTTAATCATGAATGAGTGGTGAACTCTTGTCTATGAGGGCAATATTTTGATTTGAATGGGTGACAGTTACCTTGTTAGCCGACTCAATAAGCCTATCATTTTGGGGATCTGTTTGAATAGGGAGCTGGGAGTGTTGGGGTTGATGCCTAAATCTCATAGGGTTCTATAGTTTGTAATTGTATTATACAAACATTTTATTTAAGTAATAAAATATATGATGTTTTATTTCAAAATTAGTTGCATTAACCACAAACCAATAAATTAACATCCAAGATTATCTTGTAACTTAAACATGTATGTAGAAACATACAGGTGGATCATGTTTAAGTGATAACCTAAATGGTATGTAGTAGATGAATAAGACTAGATACCTTATCCTAGTGACACTACGAGTATGAACCGCTTTGTAGATGTTACAATTGTTGTAAAGTGCTACAAATTATTTAATCCTAATCATTCATATGGAGACATGTGAGAAGGGATATTCTATATAAAGAAGTTTGTATAAAATTGGACCACAAAATGTTTGGTCTCATGATATAACGCCATTCATAATAGAGACTTACATTTCACCAGGATGACCATAGGTAACATGACCTGAACCCTGAGTGAGTTATGAACTCCTGCCTATGAAGACAGTCCTTTGATTTGTATGGGTGAGAATGGCCAAATCCACAACTCAACAAGCCTACCATTTTGCAGATTCATATGATTGGGGAGTTGGGAGCACTACACAAGAAGGAACTCATTTCTTCCCCAATGTCGGGACAAGTAGATAAGTTGCTCTCTTAGAGGCTAATTTCAGGGCTTGAACAATGTGGCACTACACCCTCTCCTGGCTCGAGAAAGGTTTGGTCATAGTTGGACTATGATTTATTGTTCATAGAGGGATCAGTGGTATTAAAGGAGTTAGATGTAACTATAGGGATAAAATGGTAATTTCGGCCTAGTTGTACTTACGAGCAATTTGTGAAGGATTGTTGTACCGTTGATTGGTTATATCCAATGGACGTAGAAATATATCTGTAGTGCGAAGAGTGCAACTGTCGGTCTTTAGTGAATGTCCGATAGTTAACGGATGGTGAATAATTTAATTAAAGAGTTTAATTAATTATTTACATACGGTTGGAGCTTCAAGCTATAGGTCCATGAGATCCCCTCAGTAACTCAATGAGATTTAAATGAGAATCAGTTTTTTGATTAATTTGAATTGTTCAAATTAATAGAAAGAATTAATTATATATGACATAATTAATTAATTATTAATTATATATATGATATAATTACTATTAATATATTTGATATATTATAATATTAAGTAATTTAATTGAGAGAAATTAAATATTGGAATATGATTCAAATATTAATATGTGAATTAGAATCATATAATTAAATTTAATATAAATGAGATTTATATTAAATATCAATGTTGAGAGAATTAAACCATAGACTATATTGTGTTGGATACAATATTGAACTATAGTTTATATGTTATATGTGATATAACATATAGTTATACATTATTGGGTTGTATGTCCTAAAACTTGCAGTTTGTAAAGTTAAATATTTTCTATTATCGATGAAGGTGTTATTCGACATTTCTTCAATAAAGATGTTATTGAATTTTGTTAATTGCACTTGTAAAGACTAAATCCAATAAACTAATATCCATGGCTATTACATAAATACTTGAACTTTATGTGGAGACATAAAAATGGATCAAGTTTGAGTAAATAACCAAAACGGTCTATAGTATACGTATAAGGTTGGATGTCTTATTTTGGTAACACTATTGGATGCGATCCACTCTGTAGTTGTTACAATTTGTTGTAAGTTTCTACAAACGAAGTGATCTTGATTTATTCATATACTAACATGAGGAGTGTGGGCATCCTATGCAACGAGTTTGCGTAAGATCGGACCAAGAAATAAGTCACTCTTACTTTTTTTTATAGTGTTGTTTACTGTTTAAAACTGACTATTTCACTTAGATGACCTAGGTAACTTAATCTTAATCTTGAGCTAATTATGAACTCCTGTTTCAAGATTATCCTTTGATCTGCATAGGTCAGAGTAGTCCAACTTCACTGCTCAATAAGCCTCCCATTTTGGGGATAAGACCGGATAGATAACTGGGGACATAGTTTTGCAAGATGAAATTTATGCTTACGTGATTTAAGGGATAGGAGGAAGGTTGTTCTCTTAAGTGTTGAATCCAAGTCTTGAACAAGGAGCCCCACCCTCTCATTGACCCGAGAGGGAGTCGATTTAGTGATTGGATCACAAACCAATTGTTCATTAAAGAATCAGTGGAACTTAAGGAGTAAGACGTAATTTCAGAGGTAAAACAACATTTGACCCAACCTTTATTACGAACAATCTATGAAGGGTCGACTTACTGATTATGGTTATATCGAGTGTGTTGGGGTTGATGCCTTAAAGTCTCGTAATCTATAGTTTGTAAATAGTTTGTACGAACGCTTGTGATATATAATATATGATATTTACTTCACTTCTTGATTTTGTTCATTTGGGTATTTTATTTTCTTTACCATAAACCAATAAACTAAAATCCATGGTTGTCTTTATGTAACTTAAGCATGTATGTGGTGACATACAAGTGGATCATGTCTTAGGTGATAACATAAATGGTCTGTATTATATGAATATAGGAGGGAAACTTTATCCTGGTAACGCTACGGATGCGGTCTGCTTTGTGGAATAGTTACAAATGTTGTGACTTGTCACAGATGGTCTGATCCTGATCATTCGTGTAGGGGACATGCGAGCGGGGGCATCCTATACAAAAAGTTTGTATAAGACCAGACCACGAAGTGTTAACATCTCGTTATATAACACCGTTCATGATAGAGATTTCGCTTCACTAGGATGACCATAGGTAACATGACCTCAATCATGAGTGAGTTGGGAACTTCTGCCATTGAGGGTGGTCCTTTGATTTACATGGGTACGAGTGGCCAGGCCGTCAACTCAAACCTATCACACTGGGGATTCGTCTGATTTAAGAGCGGGAACTCAACTACACAAAATGGAATTCACTTCTTTCCCAAAGCAGGGGAAGGTAGATAGATAGCTCTCTCAAGAGCTGATTCCAGGACTTGAACGATGTGGTGCCACACACTTTCTCATGGCCCGAGAGGTGTTCACACATAGTTAGACCATGTTGTATTATTCATTAGAGGGATCAGTGGTACTTAAGGAGTGAGATGTAACTATTGGGGCAAAATGGTAAATTGGCCCAGCTGTACATACGAGCATCTGTGAAAGGTTATCGTACTCATAATTGGTTATATCCGATGGACACAGAAATATATCTGTGGTAAGAATATTTAAGCTGTCGGTCTTTATTGGAATGTCTGGCAGTTAACGAACGGTGGATCTTATGGCTAAAGAGTTTAATCAGCTATTCACGTATCGTTAGAGGTTCAAGCCATAGGTTCATAAGGTACCCTTGGTAACTGGCATAAAGTTGAGAATTAGTTTTTGGGTCAATTTGAAATGTTCAAATTGACAAGAGAGAGTTCGATTATATATGATATAATTGAACTGGTTAATTATATATGATATGATTGACGAAATGTATAAGATACATTATTTTGGAGGAAATTAGATATAAATATGACTTACATCAAGTAGAGGAGAAAACACTATAGTTGATATATGATATCAAACTATAGGTTAAGAATATAATATGATTATATTTATTATTTTATTAATTGGGCAGTTATGAGATAATTGGCCGGAGTTTTCTTTGAATTCGTGCGTTAATGGGAAGTTGAATTCAGTTCTAGTAATTGAAGAATAAGATGAAAATGGTTTTCATTTTGCACAAGAGACGCATGATCGTTCACAGTGTGTTAGCCTTCTATCACTTAGTGTTTGAGAGCCTATACAATAGCGTCCACTTACTAAACGATCGCACGCCCGCGCTTTCTTAAATGATCGTCCGCGATTTCCTAAACGATCGCTTACCTTTTCATAGATGATCGCTTAGCACCTGAGCTGAACTAAACGATTGTATAGACGATCGCTTAGCTTTTACTACACGATCGTGTACCCCACACTAAACGATCAAGCACCCGACTATATGATAGTCTTCCCATTCTTCCACTTGATAGATCGTAGTACACGATAGCCTTTCCTCCTCCCCTCTACCAATTCCATCAAAGCCCACCCTTAAGATTCTCACTCCGAGAATACTGAAGGCTCTGAGTGGTGGTGTCGTCCCCGTTGCCTGTTGTTCGTGCACTGTTGTTCATGTAGACGGCGTGGTGTTGCTAGACAATTACTTGTTGGACGAGAAAGAATGAGAGAAGTTCATTCACGGTGAGACCGAGATTTGTGAAGAAGTGTCTTCAACTAGTATGTTCTCTCGGTCTTTTGTTTTTTATTCCTTTAAGCATGCCAGTAATTTAGTGTAATCAATGCATATCTATATGTTCGAATGTATATGTGGAAATTCTGTCACAATGAATTGGAAAGATCCGCTTCCGCTCATAGGTACTATTGTATAAGAGTTTCTTCAGAGTGGATACAATATATCTACAATGAGGGGGATGTAACTATTAGACTTTAGTGGAGTGACCCAGTAGTTAATGAATATGGGTAATTAGGTATAAAGAGTTTAGCCAATTAAACTCGGATCGTTGGAGCCCATGATTTATCGGTCCATTAAGTCCCCCTACTAGCTCACAAACGACTTAGCCTTAGAATAGCGTGATAAGTTAATTTGAATCGTTCAAATTCGAATTAAGGGAATTAATAATTATATGCGATATAACACCATGTTTAATTATGGAATTAAACGAAAATTGAAGAATCGAATAATATTTAAATATGATTTCATAAATAGGGATCGTGGTGGTGGAAATTGGTGATAAATTAATTTATATATTTAATATTAAATTAATAGATTAATTAAATTGTTTATAATTATTAATTATTTAATTTTTATTAGAAAAATTAATTATTAAATTAATTTTTGTAAAAAATTAATAATTTTTCAGTTTTAATTAAAGAATTAAAATTGAAAAATATTTTTGTTTTTTAAAATTAGTTTCAAAATTGAAAAAAGAAATAAGAAATTGGAAAATTGGAAAAATCCCACAAAATTGGAAAATTCCCAAATGTGGGATTTTCCCACTTTCAAGCAACCAACATAGTCACCATTACACTATCAATTCCAGCTCAAATTTAAAGTAGAAGCTGGAATCTATGTATGCAATCTAATTGCATGGGTTACTTGGTTTAAAATGCACTTCATTAAGCTGAGAAGAGGTATGCAACATATTGGTTTTTTGCTGAAGAAGAGTTCTTCAGCTACAGAGAAACTAATGTCCTTCTCCACAAAATTTCCTTTGCAACTTGTTTTGAGTCTCACAACTCAATCTAAGACTCCTAGAGGATAGAATGGAATCTCTAGTGGTGGTTCACAACCATAATTGGAGGAGATTGCAGTTGATTATCAAGTTTGAAGAAGATCTTCAAAGGTATGTCTGAAACCCTTTTATCATTTGATGAGCATGCTTACTATATAGCTAAAATTGATGAATTAAAGTGCTTAATGATTTTGTTTTCTTCCGCTGTACGTTTATAGAAACTAACATATATATATATATGTATAATAAATTAGTTATTATACATATAATATATTAAATAATTTTTTCTATTATGTGTGGGTGGTTGAGAGAAGAGCTTTTTCGAGTCGTCTTCTTCCTTGATCTCACAGAAGAGAGTTGCTATGAGTTTTTTTATGATCGTCTAATCTCTTTCTCTCTCTCAATTTTCCTTCAAACAAAGAATTCACAAAGCCCACAACTTCAGTGATTCTCATCCTAGAGAATACAAAGGTTTCTTAGTGGTAGTGGCCATTTGGTTTTTGATATGTTCGTGTATTACAGAGAATATGATACCGTGAAGATTTTGTTCATCAAGGGCAAGTCTCCTATTCTCTTTTCTCTTCTATTTGTTAATTGTATGTTGTATTTTTCCATGGAATGCATAATTATCTTTTTGTTTACTGTAAAAATTTCGATTCTATAAAATCTTGGAAATTGGGACGATCCGCTTCCACTTATGGTCCCTTCATAGGGTTCCTTCAGGGAACATAGCTACGCAAGATGGAATTCACTCATTCTCATCTTTAGGGAAAGTAGATAAATTGTTCCCTTAATAGCTGATTCAATGTCTTGAACATTGAGGCTTCAACCTCTCACTAGCCCGAGAGGTGTTAATTTATAGTTGGACTATAAACTGTTTGTTCATTAGAGGGATCAGTGGTACTTAAGAAGTTAGATATAACTACAGAAGTAAAACAGTAATTTGATCTAGCTGTAATTATGAGTGATTTGTGAAAGGTTGACTCACTGTTGATTGGTTATATCTGTGGACACAAAAATATATCTACAATATGAAGAGTGCAATTATCGGTCTTTAGTGGAGTATCCGGTAGTTAATGGATATTGATTAATATAATTAAAGGGTTTAATTAATTAATCTCATATCATTGAAGCTTCTAATCTGTAGGTCCATAAGGTCCTATTGTTAGCTCACTAAAGGAAAAAAGAAATTATTTTAATTGTTCAAATCAATGAACGGAATAACATATTAATGAGACTAATATGATATGGTTAATTATAGAGATGATCTATGTTAAGAGATAAATATTTGAATAAGATTCAAATATTAAATTCTTATGAATAAGATTCATGAAACATTAATTAATTAATTTTGAGAGGTGAAGGCAAATAAACATGTGATGTTTATTTATCAATTAATTAACTATATATATTAAATTAGATTTAATATGTATGGTTATTTAATTGGTATCTTAACTAATTGAATAAATTTTATTTAATTAATTGAGCTTAAGGATAAATTTGGAAAGATTTAAAGAAGGGGTAAAGCCTTCTCCATATAAATATCCCTTTATGGCCAATTTAGGGGAGAAAAATTCATTATGAAAAACTCTAGCCTCCAATTTTGGTTTCCTCTCAACTATTCTCTATTATTCTTCCTCCCCAAAGGTTATAGAGATCACCTTTCTACCCTTGGATTCCTAGAGAATAACAAGGTTGCACCTTCAATGGTGTCCCTTGTTCGTTGAAGAAACGTTCATGAGAAGACGGAGAGAAAAACGTGAAAGTTTCAGGATTCGACAAAGGTATGTTGCTTTATCCCTTTATTTCTTTGTTTAAAGCATGCTTCCTATAATGTTTATCCATTACTATTTTTGTTTTCTTTGTTGTTTATGTTTCCTTAAAAACTGTAAAATAAAATGCAAGGCAATCTCATACTTCCATGAAAATTTGATTCCCTTTAAGGCAGATATTTGGGCAACCCAAGGATGGATCATCAGAAAACAGCCAAACGATTTATGAGGTATTTACAGAGAACAATGATCAGAAGTTTTGAAGATCAATGGGTATCCTGATTCCAATTATGATGGATGTTAAAACACTTTGCAATCCACTTTAGGCTATATCTTCATGTTGGCTGGACGAGCTGTATCCTGGAAAAGTGTTAAACAAACACTTATGGCTTCTTCTACCATGGTTACGGAGTTTATAGCATGTTATGAGCCATCCAATGATGGAATATGGTTACAAAATTTTGTCACTGGACTATGGATATTAGTTGGCATAGAAAGACAACTAAAATTATTTCGTGACAATAAGTCGGCAGTGATGTATTCCAACAATAACAGAAGCAATACGAAGTCAAAGCATGTAGATGTGAAGTTTTTGGTTGTTAAAAAAAAAGAGTTCATAATGGTCAAATTTCGATAGAACACATAGGAACAAACTCTATAGTGGTAGACCCATTGACTAAAGGTTTACCACCTAAAGTTTTTCATGAGCATATTGCTCACATGGGTGTTAGTTACTTTTTTGATTCTATGGTTTAGTGAAAGTTTGTTATTGAGGATGTTTTTTGACCTTATTTTGTTTATTTTCTATATAGAATAAAGTTGATGGTTTATGTTTTGAACTTATTTATCATGCATGTGGTTTAGCATAAAGTTTTTAAGAATGATCTCACTAAGGAATTTGGACCAGCTGGAAACAAACATGATCTAGATCACTTTGCATATAGTTTCGATGCTATCCATCTATACTTGATCTATGTCATATAATGTATTAGAATTGGTGATGAAGGAAGGTTTAGTTACAAGGGTAGTGACGAAAGCCGACTTGATTCCGTGCTAATATAGGAGATGGACCAGATTGAACCAAAGGGGAATTCCATTATTGAAATAATCTTTTTATGCGTGCTTAAGGTTTATGTGATTTAATTATATCAGGTACACAAACATAGCCCAAGTGGGAGATTGTTAGAAATATTTAAGCAATGATTTATCACATTGGATTATTTTATTAGATTGAGTCATATTATGTGATCTAATTAATTAAGGTCCTAAATTCCAAATTGAGTAAGGATTTAATGGTACAAGCTCATTCCTAGTTAATTAGGGTTAGTGTGAACCCTAATTGAACTAGTATATAAAGAGACCTTAGGCTATGGTTCTTAATATACCAAAATAGTAAGTACTCAGTTCTGTTTAATCTCATCTAAGAGAGATCTCACTTAAGACATTCAGAGTTTTAGTTGGGAAGACAATAACCCCTTTTAATTGCGGTCAATTTTGCAATAGAATAGGGTATGTTTGATAATTTAGCATGAAAGATCCTAGGGTTATATCTATTCAATATAGATTTAAAGTATTTATGCTAACACAAACACTATGTTCACTTTGACAAAAATTTGTATTGTTATATATATATATGTATGTATATATATATAACATTAAATTCGTACTTATATTTTCAAATAATTTGACGTTGATCGACATTACTATTGTGAAAACATTAAAAAAAGAAAACAATCCAATTTTCTAAAAAAAGAACTTTATGAATCTCCTCTAAATATTTTCCACAAGATTAACAAAATTTATCTAATCTCCGAATATAATTAAAGATAATTCAAATTGAAAGTCTGGATCCGGATAACATATGAAAATGTTAATTTCATCATTTTTGCAATCTAGATAAAAGAATCTAGCGATAGTTTTCAAAAACAAATCTGAATAACAGTAAATTATCAAGTAACATAATTGAAACTTAATCTCAAATTCTTCACAGGAAAAAAAACTCATCTCAAATTTAAGAGAGAGATACATTTTATACTTCTAAAATAACATCCATTTTCGAAACCAATTTTCTATTAATTCATTTGACCAAAGATCAAATCCCACCTATACAAAAGAGTTTTTTTTTTTTTTCAATTATAAATTATTGAAAGAAGGGATGGAAAGAGAAACCCTAAATTTCAAGGTCTTGTGAAGGAAAAGTTGGAGAAAAGTAGCCTATATTGTAAGATAAGGAAAATGATAGAAATTATTAATTCATAGCTTCCCTCTCATATTATTGACCTAATTTTCTCTAAACTTCCCATCCCCATTTTGGCTATTTGATTGGTAAGTTTACTCCAAATTCAAGACTTTCATTTGGCCCTATTTCTCCTTATAAGAAGCTCCATTGTATTGACTTTGATTCCAAGTCTTTGAAAGAAAGGAAGAGTTGTATTGTTACTTTATTTACCTTCCATCCTTGTTTTTCCACATTCGAAATTGTCAATTCTTATAATAGACTCTTTTGTTTTGTGGAGATAAATACTATACATAGAAAAAGAAATGGAAATAACGATTGTGTTTTGATATTATATCCGATTGGAGAAGACTGAATATTTTCTCTATTAATTTGAGATTTTCATAAGGAATTTATACAAAAAAGAATGATTAATAAATTTTCTAATCTAAACCCTCAATATATGCATAATACATCATTTAAGGAATAAATATCTTGACACCCTCCCTCAAACTCAACGTGATAGAAATAACTTAAGTTTGTGAACGGAAGCAACTAGATGACAGAAACTGAAGAAGCAATTCTAAATCAAAACACGGTAAATCTGGGCGGAAAGTAGAAACTAAAGCAACTGAATGACAGAAACTGAAGAAGCAATTATGAAACAAAACACATTAGATCTGGACAGGAAACAGAAATCCATGAAGAACTAGAACACAGAGAACTTCTGAACTGGAAACAGGAACTCGTGAACATTTTGGCTAACATACCTGATGTTTTGGCCAAAAGGGTTGAGAACATGGTCATTGCACGCGAGATCATTGACTCGTTGCAAGATATGTTTGAACGTGAGTTCTTACTTGTCGAGCACAAAGGGATGGATGACAAAACCAGTAGTTTCAATTGTTCTGACACCGATCCCACTACTCTCCAAAAGAGGAGGAAAGACAGCAAAACTGATTTATTGGTCTTAGAGACGTGTTTGGTAGAATCGGGGGCTACTGGTGAAAAAAATTAGTGGGACACAATATAGCTGTGGTCATGCGTTCTAACAGAAATGATGATTCTGCCTGGATCTTAGAATCGGGGGCTACTGGTGAAAAAAATTAGCTGTCAAAGACTTGATGACTAAAATTAGTGGGACGCAATATACGATGCATGTCTTAAACTATGTGTTGATTCTCATGCATCGGTGGTCATGCGTTGGAATGAAACGATGCGTTAACGAATGTATGCGATGACCATGCGTTTTCGTCACAAGTTTTCTTGCGCTCACGCCAAGTATAATGTGAACGCAAGGTTCTCAGGTGATCCGAGGTCGAACTCAGGGACTTGTAACTAAACGCTATGCGGTAATGTGTTTGCGACGGTTGAATAAAAGAATGATGAAGGGTATAAGCTAACACTACTCCTTCGCCTAACTAACAGACAAAGCATTGGAAGTATGCATGAGAGGTAGAGACACGACAACTGTTGACACGTAGAAAATGGATGGAAAATAGATAAAATGTGGGGATGTCTTCATCGCAACCCTTAAGAATGACCGCAAGGGCAACCTCAGCCAACGCAAGCTATGCGATCATGCCATACACACTTGTGCCTAAATCTAGGACGTATGCGATGTGTATGCGAAATGTCGGGATGTCCGCATACCGCCACCATATCCTACTTCTTGGACGCATGCAATATCCTCTCCGTAGGGTGCATACGCTGTGTAATAGCAAACGGAGCTTATTCCTAAGTTCCCCATTCTTGCATATGCGTTCCAATCCGCTCTCTCGAGTCTTAGATTTGGATCTTAGACTACTCTTCCAAGTATGCCTAAATGATGAATGATGCGCTCATAAGACAAGGTAACCGCATGAACTTGGCTGACGTAAGATTATTCCTAACTCTAATGAATACTTGCTTATTGCTTAATGTGACCAACCACTTACCCTCCCAGGCAGTTAGTTGTTGTTGACTTTACTTATAGAAAGTGTTGCGTCTGCCTATAGACAGGCGTTGCTATAGCTTCACACTAAGCAAATAAGGTTTTCTCACACACTCGCACAATGCACACCTTCCGATGGTTTGTTACATGCTTCATATCTTTACTCCGCATGATTAAGTATGCGATACTCTAGCAATCTCACTAAGCGATGCAATGAAAGTTAAGGGTGCTAAGTAAAGAAAGATGGCGATGGAGATGCATTGTGTTCAGCGGATGTGTGTCAAGGCTGTCGGTGGTGCCATGGAAGGGCGGTGGAGCTGACTCTCTCAAGATCTAACTCCGATGAAGGCTCCAGTGGTCACTCGGAATAGATGAAGGAGATGAAGAACTCTCAAGCTTTCTTCTCACGCGTTAGTCTAGATCACAAGGATCCACCCAAAGGTAGGAAACCTTAAGTGAAAATCTTGGATGAATTGAAATTCTGCTCAACAGCTTCTATTTATAGAGCTTGATCACCGACAGCATTAATGGGCCTACTCTTATTTTGACATTAGCGGCGCGTTGGATCTTTTCTGAATCTCGACTGCTAACGGCGTGGTAGGTGGAATGTCAACATCATCTTTTGATTTTCCCAAGATATGCGTTGATGTGTCTATTCCACCAACCTTGCGTTCATCTCATTATTATGTTTATCGTGTAGCCACAATCGTGTAGTGACCGCATTCGCTTGATTACTCCAACTTCTTTACGATGACCGCAATCGCAACTCCTATGCGATGGACGCATGCGGTTGATTACCGCAACACCAATGCGTTGATCGAATGCGTTTGCCTTTGTGATGGAGAATTTCTCCGCATGCGGTCGTCTATGCGATAGCCCATCTTCCGCGTTTGCGTTCACTTTCTGCGTTAGTTACAAAAATAGACAATTGAACGCATAATAATGTATAATAGTGAGTTGGCCGAAATTCTTAATGTTGAAGAAGCAAACTCCTTTTCTCATGAATTCCTAACATAATTACCGCATATTCTGCTTAACAGCCCTCATAATTCTAAATAAAATACCTAAGATGACGTGGATTTCTGCTCGTTATCAGCTACCAATCATGTCAATTCCTCTTACCAAGGATTCAGTTCCTAGCAAACATTGCCATAGGGAGAGGTGACTCTACGAGTCGGTACTGGTGAGGTTGTTTCAGCTGTTGCTATAGGCTGGCTGAAGTTATTTGTTGTCAAGAAACGTTATCTGTTACTGGATAATGTTTTCGTAGTTCCTCATATTAAGAGGAACTTAATCTCAGTTTATTGTCTCATTGAACAAGGGTATACCGTCACCTTTTCTGATAATAAAGTGTTTATTTTCAAGAATGGAACGGAGATTGATTATGGTTCAATGGAAAGTAACTTATATGTACTAAGGCCGTTAGTCATAAAAGCATTGTTTAACACTGAAATGTTCAGTACGACAACAACAGCTAAATACCAAAGGTTTCTCCAAAGGAAAATGCCCATCCTTGGCATCTAAGGTTAGGTTACATCAATCTCAATAGAACTGAGAAGTTGGTGAAAAGTGGACTTCTAAAGAGTTTAGAAGAAAACTTCTTGTCGGTATGTGAATCATTCCTCGAAGGCAAGATGACCAAACGACCTTTTACTGGAAAAGGTTACAGAGCCAGGGAAGCCTTGGAGCTTATACATTCAGACCTCTGTGGTTCGATGAATGTTAAAGCTCGAGGTAGGTATGAATATTTCATCTCTTTCATAGATGATTATTCAAGATTCGGGTATCTCTACCTAATGTAATGTAAGTCTGAAGCCCTTTACAAGCTCAAGAAGTATAAGGTTGAAGTTGAAAATTTGTTAGGTAAGAAGATAAAAGCACTGCGATCTGATCATGGTGGAGAGTATATGGACCTCCAATTCCAGAACTATATGATAGAACATGGGATTGTGTCCCAACTCTCGGCCCCTGGTACACCTTAGAAGAATGGTGTATCAGAAAAGAGAAACAGAACCTTGTTGGACATGGTTCGGTCTATGATGAGTTATACTCATCTTCCAAACTCGTTTTGGGGTTTTTCAGTGGAGATTGCATGCTATATCCTGAACAATGTTCCTTCGAAACGTGTTTCTGAAACACCTTTTGAGTTGTGGAGAGGCCGTAAAGGTAGTTTACGCAACTTTAGGATTTAGGGTTGTCCGACACATGTGCTTATGACGAACCAAAAGAAATTGAAACCGTGTTTGATGGTTTGCCTCTTTGTAGGCTACCCCACAGAAACGAGAGGTGGATACTTCTATGATCTGATAGAGAACAAAGTGTTTATTTCTACAATGCTATCTTCTTGGAAGAAGACCACATCTGGGATCATAAGCCACGAAGTAAGCTCGTTTTGCGTGAGATTTCTAGTGAGACTGAGACTGCTGAGGGTTCAACAAGAGTTGTTGAACAGGCCGACAGATCAACAAGAGTTGTTGAGGTCGAAACATCTAGTCAACCAATTTAAGAGTTGAGACTGCCTTGACATAGCGGGAGGGTTATGAACCCACCAGATCGCTACATGGGTTTGACTGAAACCCAAAATATCATTTTGAATGATGGGGTTGAGGATCCGTTGCCTTTTAAGTAAGAAATGAAGGATGTTGACAAAGATGAATGGATTAAGGCTATGAACTAGGAAATAGAGTCTATGTACTTCAATAACGTCTGGGAGCTTGTTGATCTACCTAATGGGGTAAGACCTATTGGGTTTAAGTGGATCTATAAGCGAAATAGAGATGTAGATGGAAAGGTGCAAATCTTTAAGACTTAACTTGTGGCAAAGGGTTATACCCAGGTTGAGGGAATTGACTATGAGGAAACTTTCCACATGTTGTCATGCTCAAGTCTATCAGGATTCTCCTGTCCATAGTCACATTTTATGATTATGAAATATGAAAAAATGGATGTCAAGCCTGCCTTTCTTAATGGTAATCACGAGGAGACTATCTATATGACTCAACTAGAGGGGTTACCAATTCCAGATAAAGAGCAAAAAGTTTGCAAGCTTAATAGGTCCATTTATGGGCTGAAGAAGCATCTAGATCTTCGAACATCAGACTTGACACTGCAGTCAAGTCGTTTAGCTTTGATGAGAATGTTGATGAACCTTGTGTATATAAGAAGATCATCAATAGCCTAGTAGCTTTCCTGAAAATGTATATGGATGATATCCTACTCATTGGGAATGATGTAGGGTATCTGACTGACATTAAGAAATGGCTAGCTGTCCAGTTCCAAATGAATGATTTGGGTGAGGCATAGTATGTTCTAGGGATCCAGATCATTCAGGATCGTAAGAACAAATGGTTAGCCCTATCTCAGGCATGGTACATCGATCAAATGTTGATTAGGTATAGTATGCAGGATTCTAAGAGGGGTTTATTACCCTTCAGGCATAGAATCGTTTTGTCTAAGGATCAATGTCCTAAGACACCTCAAGAGGTTGAGGAAATGAGACAGATTCCCTATGCTTCAGCTGTAGGAAGCTTAATGTATGTAATGTTATGTGTCAAACCTAACATTTGCTATGCAGTAGGGATTGTCAGCCAGTATTAGTCTACTCCAAGATTTGATCATTGGACGGCGATCAAGATGATCCTCAAGTATCTTTGGAGAACGAGGGACTACATGCTCGTGTATGGAGATAAGGATCTGATCCTTACAGGATACACAGACTTTGACTTTCAGATCCATAGAGTTCTCGCAAATCGACATCGAGGTCAGTTTTGACTCTGAATGGAGAGCTTTAGTGTGGCGAAGCATCAAACAAAGATGTATCGCGGACTCCACTGTGGAAGCTGAATACGTAGCCATTTGTGAAGTAGCTAAAGAGGTTGTTTGGCTAAGGAAATTCCTTTCAGATTTTGAAGTTGTGCCAAATATGGATTTGCCTATCACACTTTATTGTGAAAACAACAAGGTTGTGGCAAATTCAAAGGAGCCTCGGAGTCATCGTCGGGGTAAGCATATAGAGCTGAAATACCACTTGATCAAGGAGATTGTGCATCGCAGTGATGTGATAGTCACGAAGATTGCGTCAGAGCACAACGTTGCTGATTCCTTTACAAAGGCTCTCACGGCTAAAGTGTTCGAGGGTTACCTGGAAAGTCTGGGTCTGCGAGACATGCGACATCTTGTCTAGGGCAAGTGGGAGATGATACTGGTGTATGCCCAAGTTTATTGTATATTGTACATGTTTTATATTATATTGTACATTAGTCTCTCGAGGCATTAGAACAAGTGGGAGATTTTTGGGATTAGTGTCCTAATTCTCCCGGAATCTCGTTGTTTGTAACTATACACATTGTTTTATGAATAAAATAACTGTTATTTCATTTTGACATTTACTCATATCCAATAAACAAAGCTCTGTGGTTATCTTATGTAAACTTAAACATGTATATGTGATATACAAGTGGATCATGCCTTAAGTGATAACCTATATAGATCTGTAGTATAAGGATTAAGGTAGGATACCTGATTCTGGTGACACTACGGATACGACCCGTTTTGTAGAGGTTTGCAAGTGTTGTAAACTACTACAGATAGTAGATCCTAACCATTCATGTGGAGACATGCGAGTGAGGGTGTCCTATACAAAGAGTTTGTATAAGACTAAATCACGAGATGACTAGACTCTGTATATAACGTCGTTGATACTAGAGACTTACATCTCACCTAAACGACCATAGGTGACACGACCTCAATCCTGAGTGTTTTGGAAACTCTTACCTTTGAGGGCAGTTCTTTGATTAGTATGGGTGAGAGTGGCCAGATTTCTAACTTAACATGCCTACCTTTTTGGGGACTTGTCTAATTTGGGAGCTAGGAACTCAATACACAAGATAGAATTCACTTCTTCCCCAAAGTAGGGGTAAGTAGAGAGATTACTCTCTTAAGGGCTGATTCTAGGGCTTGAACATAGTGGCCACAACTTCTCTTTGGAAGAGAGAACTCAGTCATAGTAGGACTATGACTTACAATCATTAGAGGATTCAGTGGTATTTAAGAAGTTAGATGTAACTATAGGGGCATAACGGTTATTGGTTGAGCTGTACTTACGAGCGATTTATGAAGGGTTATCGCATTGTTGATTGGTTAAGATGGACACATAATATATCAGAGGTAAGGAAAGTTCAGCTGTCAGTCCTTAATAGAGTGCCTGACAGTTAACGGATGGTGGATCCTGTGACTAAAGAGTTTAGTCAGTTATTCACGTACCGTTGAAGATTCGAGCTACAGGTCCATAAGGTCCCCTTGGTAGATCGATGAATTCAAGTTGAGGATCAGTTCTTGGTGTTGATTTGAAATGTTCAAATTGACAAGAGGTAATTCAATTATATACGATATAATTGGTATGGTGTATGAGATACATCAAATGGAGGATTAATGTAAATGAGATTTACATTAAGTGCCATGAAATAGAAAAAGAGCTACGGTTTATATGTTTAATGAGATTAAATATTAAAACTATAGGTTATAAATATAGTATGATTGATAACTTGTAGAAATACAAGTTATTTATGTCACCTTATCTAGATATTGCAGCCAAAAGTTAGTGAATATGCACCGATTGTATGAAAATTAGCTTAGAATTACAATAATTATAAATGATCGCAATTACACCCACTAACACCATAAAGATGGAAGACAAGCTGAATTTTACTCTGTTTTGCAGGAAATAAAGTCACCACTTACGCTCAAGGCTCACGAGAAGCTGATCAACGCATCTCTGTCACATTGCGCCCGTCAATCAACAATAAAGAAACGATTACCGCAATGACGGCGTAATGCGACAGTCGATCCAGGGCTGACTTTCAACCGCATGCGGTAAT
Organism: Benincasa hispida; assembly: GCF_009727055.1. Classification (NCBI taxonomy): domain Eukaryota; kingdom Viridiplantae; phylum Streptophyta; class Magnoliopsida; order Cucurbitales; family Cucurbitaceae; genus Benincasa; species Benincasa hispida. The sequence continues at coordinate 47,648,455 of NC_052359.1, forward strand.
AAAATTAACACTGTATACGAACTCACGATCGAAAGATGCAACTCAACAACGTAAAAGCAGAGGATTGAGACACGTGTACAATTAACGGTTGTGTAGAATTGACAATCTGATTGCATAAAAGAAGGAATAATATCCCTCCATCTTCGGAATTACCATAACAATCAGTGGGGACCACAAGGCCGGAGTCAAAGACCTGCAGCTATAAATACCCCATAGATTTTAGAGAAAACTTATGCTACTTGATATAGGATGAAGTGCTGCTAAAGTGTTGAGAGAAAAGGCTGAGCTGAATGCTTAATTGAAGAAATCTAGGAAGAAGACGAGACAAGGCCGAGAGGTGAGTCTCAGATCTGTTATGCCAAATACCCGATTTGAAGCTCTATGTAAAGACCCCTCCTACCAGTTCAGCAAGCCTGAGGGGGAAGCTCTTCCTATCATTAGATCCATCCAATCTGGCAAGCAGATTTCTATCGAATCGGTGCCAAGACGTTGGTGCTTGTTTGTATCTGTTCTATTTCTTTCATCGTTGTATTTCACTTTCTCTTTATCTCTTCATTCACACACCATGTATCAAACGCTTAATAGACATATTAAATGTTTCGATAGCTTTCATATACCATTCTCTGTCTATTTCCGTTCCTCCATTAATATGTCTTTTTAATCCCCTGATAGTTAATATGAATCAAACAAGTACTTAATCTATGTTAAAGGTATAAAATACGTTTAGCTAAGGCATGCTGGACGACACCCTTACCTGCGAGAGCATAAGTAAGATGCCATTTGATCTATCGAGAGAAGATTAGAAGAATGTGTTAACTAAAGCGAGTAGTACTTCCAGACATGGAACCTTGTGTTCATTACGCTAGTCTCTGTCTCACCACAGACATGTGGGAGCGCAGCCAATCACTGAAAGATGTACGCCAAGGGAAGAGCGGAACTGTATTTATAGCTTCAGCGCAATTGAGGACTTGCATTGTTTATATTATTTATCTTTATCTTTTTATTCTATTCATAGGACTTGCCGCCACATCCCATGTTCTTTGCATAACCTTCATAGCCAGCCTTGACCCCAGCATCTTGTATCATAAGCCTGTATCTTGTATCATCTAGCTTAGGTTTATTATATTTCATTTTACTATCGCATTTTTACTGCTTACTTTCTTTTACCGCAATTTATTTACTTGTACAAACCACACTTTTAAAGATTGAAAAATTGGTCACATATATCACGAACACACCACAATAACCTAAAACAGTCTCTATGTTCGACCTCGGATTATACCAAGAAACTTGCGATGGAATTACACTTGGTTCTATCGTCAGGAAACTTGTGACAACGCATGGCATACTACATGAACATCAATAATTAACGCATATCTAGCAGTAGTATCGCATAGAACATCATCAATCATACACATCAGCATTTTCCAACCAATAATGATAAGTTGGTTATCATTTATATTTATAATAATATTAATTATTGGAAAATTATCTCTTTTTCTCTAATAACCAATTGAGTGGGAGGTTATTAGTGGTTTCATGGTAACCGTGAGATAAAAGGAAAAGTGTTTTCTAATTTTAGTAAAAAAACATATTTGCGAAGAAATTGAATTTGAGATTTCCAATATCGGAAAGAATCTCACGGAAAGTTGTCAAGTAAATTAGATTTACTAAGTGATAGCTTGGAGTTAGCTACATGATCGTGGAGTGTTAGTAGGCGACAAACACTCAGCTAAGCGATGAGCTAAACAATCACATAGTTTTTGCTAGACGATCGCTTAGTTTTTCCTAAACGATTGGGCTCGACTTATAAGATAGATTGTTCCATCTCTTGCTTTTTCAATCATTTACACAATTGTGTTTACTTCAGGTTTTTGCCTCAAACAAAGTCCACATAGAACCTATATAAAAAGAGTTTCAAGTCTTCAGTATGCCGGGGTGAGGTTGGTGAAAGGAAGTTGTTAGGTCCTAAGCTAGTGCAGACCACGAATGAGGCAATACAGAAGATCAGAGCTCGTATGCAACCAGCTCAGAGCAGACAGAAAAGATATGCCGATATGAGACGTAAGGACCTGGAATTTGAGATTGGTGATAAAGTGTTCTTAAGGGTGGCATGTATTATGAGGTTTGGCAGGAAAGGGAAGCTGAGTTCGAGGTTCATTGGGCCTTTCGAGGTCTTAGAGTGAATTGGCCCTGTAATTTACTGATTGGCCAGATAATCTTACCTAAGGTGTGGTCCAATTTCGAATTCACCTTCCAAACCTCCAATTTTTAAGTAAATAATTAGCAACCAAACTCTTCTTCATCTTGAATGAAATTCTTGAATCAACCCCCTAATCATAAATTTGAAATAAGGCTTACATGATTAAAGCTTGAATCAAATACATACTTCACTATCAATGTCTCAAATAAATTATCCATATGTAGCTTCGTCAAAAAATTACTTCCAAATGACTTTACCAAAATTTCTCAACAAACCAAAATTAATCCACAAGAAGGGAAT
>NC_052359.1:47655115-47878394 GCF_009727055.1 Benincasa hispida
AAATATTTTGTAATATTTAGGTGTTTGGAATTTAGCCTTAACTATTAATTTTAAAGCTTGGTTTATGTTTAGGCTTGATTAAGGATTCAAGAATTTCACAAAGATTCAATTGCTTTTTGGTTCGACCTAATATCAAGGTAAGTAATCTTACTACTGGAACTGCCTATGGGCCAGGCATTAGATGTATCCTAGCATGTTAAATGAAGGTTATGGTAGAATGACAGTATGAAAGATTGATAGTATAACATGATTAAAGTATATTCTGTTACGAGATCCGAATTATCTATTTATGCACATAGACACTTGAATGCTAGTATGAGATGGTATGTTCTTCCATGGTTGTATTTGATCTGATGATGTTGAGGTGTACACGTATGTTGTAGAACCATGATGTTGAGGTATATGTGTATGTTGTAGAGCCATGATGTTGAGGTTTATATGTATGTCACAGATTCGTATAGTGATGATTATGATGTTGAGACTGTGCAAATGTCCTTACTGATTAGTTAGATGCCCATTAGATTTTGTGTTTCCTTCAGGATTCACCAGTTTGTGTTTCCTTCGGGATTCACTAGTTTGTGTTTCCTTCGGGATTCACTAGTTTGTGTTTCCTTCCGGATTCACCAGTTTGTGTTTCCTTTGGGATTCACCAGTTAGTGTCTTCTTCGAGATTCACCAGTTTGTGTCTCCTTCGTGATTCACCAGTTTGTGTCTCCTTCGTGATTCACCAGTTTGTGTCTCCTTCGGGATTCACCAGTTTTTGTCTCCTTCGAGATTCACCAGTTTGTGTCTTCTTCAGGATTCACCAGTTTGTGTTTTCTTCGGGATTCACCAGTTTGTGTCTTCTTCGGGATTCACCAGTTTGTGTCTCCTTTGGGATTCACCAGTTTGTGCCTTCTTCAAGATTCACCAAAGGTAGTGGGCATACTTAACTACAGTAGGATAGAACTCAGTCTCCTTCTTGTTTCATGTGTATATGTGTCCCATGAGGACTAGAGCAATTTATATGTTTCACCAGAGGTGGGTATCTAGAGGACATAGGTGCCCAGCCTGACTCCAGTAATGGGGTTACTTATTGAGTATTTTATACTCATTCTTTCTCATGTTGTTGTTTCAGGTAAGGGTAGAAATGCACCAGCGATGGACAAGCGGAATTCATGATCGAGCCACTAGGACTAGTTTTTGCGCTTTCGCTCATGAGATTTAAAGTTCTTTTCATGTTTCTCTTAATTTTTAGTTTTGATGTTTAAAACTTACTTTTGAGAATCGTTTTTCAGATTTATTTATTATCCTTTATGATTTATGGGTACCCTACTCTTGATTTAGTATTTGAATTTAATGAAAGTCTTTTGAACTTACCTTATTTAATTAGCATTTATTTCGCCATAACCGAGTGTCGTTTTGAGTTCCATGCATGCATGTATTTAGTAATGGTCTAACTTAAGTCCTAGGGGGTTAAGTCGTTACAAAAGCGATCTTCGTGACGATCACGTCCCCTCGATGCACTATCTCACGGATGAGATGATACTTTCGCACTATGTGTTTGTCGCGCCTGTGACTCCTGGGCTCCTTGGAGGTCGCCACAGCACCACTATTGTCATAATAAAGAGTGATAGACCTAGACATGTCTGGAACAACATCCAAATCTGTTAGAAACTTCCTAAGCCAAATGGCCTCCTTAGCAGCTTCACAAGCCGCTACGTACTTGGCCTCAATCGTGGAGTAGGCGATGCACCCCTACTTAATGCTTTGCCACATTACTGCTCCTCTGTTAAGTGTAAAAACTGACCTTGAAGTGGACTTCTGAGAGTTCTTATCAGTCTAAAAGTCAGAATCCGTGTATCTAGTAAGGATCAAATTCCTAGTTCCATACACGAGCGTGTAGTCCCTCGTTCTCTGAAGATACTTAAGGATGTTCTTAATATGGTCCAGTGACCCTGGCCTGGGTTAGACTGATACCTACTGACTATTCCCATAGCATAGCAGATGTTTGGTCTAGTATAGAGCATCGCATAAATCAAATAGCCAACGACAAATGCATATAGGACCTGTCTCATCTCCTCAACCTCTTAATGTGTCTTAGGACACATTTTCTTAGACAGTGTAACTCCATGCCTAAACGATGGTAGACCCCTTTTGGAGTTTTGCATCGAGTACTTGAGCAACATCTTGTCAATGTACGATGCCTGAGATAGCACTAGCACTTTGTTCTTACGATCCCGAAGGACTTGTATACCCAGAAAAAACTGAGCCTCTCCCAAATCTTTCATTTAAAATTAGGTTGCTAGCCAGTTCTTAACTACTGTCAGTAGTCCTACATCATTCCCAATGAGTAGGATATCTTCTACATAAAACAGTAGGAAAACTAGTGAACCGTTAACGAGTTTCTTATAGACACAAGGCTCATCAACGTTCTGGTCAAAGCCATACGATTTGCTCACAATATCAAACCGAATATTCCAAAATCGAGATGCCTGTTTCAGCCCATAAATGGACCGATTCAGTTTGCAAACTTTTTGCTCTTGACCTTGGGCAATGAATCCCTCAAGTTGCCCCATATAAATGGTCTCATCAAGATGGCCATTAAGAAAGGCGGTCTTGATGTCCATTTTCAAAATCTCAAAATCATAATAAGCGGTAATGGACAGGAGGATTTAGATCGACTTCAACATGGAAACAAGCAAGAAAGTCTCCTCATAGTCGACTCCCTCCACCTGGGTATAACCCTTTGCCACAAATCGAGCCTTGAAGACTTGAACCTTCCCATCGACATCCCGTTTCCTCTTGTAGATCCATTTGCAACCTATAAGTCTTACCCATCAGGCTGATTGACAAGATCCCATATTAAGTTGAAGTACATCGACTCCATCTCAAGGACCATGGCTTTGACAAATTCATCCTGGTTAACATTCTCCATTGGCTTCTGAGAAGACAACAGATCCTCAACATCGCCATAGGCTACCGTAGCCACGATTTCCGTGAAACCCATATAGCGAAGAGGTGGGTTCACAACCCTCCCATTGCGTCGAGGGTCTCTAAACTCTTGAGGTGGAACCAACCTACCAGATGAACTATCATCAACAACTCTTGCTAATGAAGCAGGCTCTTCAACAACTCTTGTTGAAGTTTCAGTAGTTTCGTTGGAAAGCTCACGTAACATAGCCTTCTTACGTGGGCTGTGCTCTCTAATATGATCTTCCTCCAGAAAGGTAGGGTTCATGGAAACAAACATTTTGTTTTCTGATGGATCATAAAAGTATCCCCCTCGTGTACGTTTGGGGTAGCCTATAAAGAGGCACAATCTTAACCGTGGTTCCAATTTTTTTGGATTAGCCTCAAGCACATGTGCTGGGAAACTCCATATGCGAAAGTGACAAAAATAGTTTTACGCCCGTTCCACAACCCCAAAGGTGTTCTCGTAACATTTTGGAAAGAACACAGTTGAGTATATACACTGCAGTCTTCATTGCAAAACCCCAACACAAGTCCGGTAAGGAAGTGTAACTCATCATCGACCGAACCATGTCCAACAAGGTTTTGTTTCTCCTCTTCGCTACACCATTCTGCTATGTACTCATCGCTGAGAGTTGGGAAATGATTCCATGTTCTATCAAATAGTCCTGAAACCTCGAATCCAAAAACTCTCCACCTCGATCTGATCAAAGTGTTTTAATATGTCTATCCAATGCATATTCAACTTCAGCCTTGAACTCTCTAAACTTTTCAAAGGATTCCGACTTTCATTGCATCAAATAAACATACCCATACTTAGAGTAATCATCAGTAAAACTGATAAAATACTCATAGCCTCCTCTGGCTCGCACATTCATAGGACCTCAGAGGTCAGAATGTACTAACTCTAGAGGCTCTTTGGCTTGATAACCTTTTTCAATAAAAGGTATTTTAGTCATCTTACCCTCAAGGTAAAATTCACACACCGGTAAAGAATTTTTTATCACTCACTTAGAAGGTCATTCTTCACCAACCTCTCAATCCTATTGAGATTGATGTGCCCTAATCGAAGGTGCCAAAGTTGGACAATTTCTTTTGGAGAAACCCGTTGACGTTTATTTTGAGTTACAACAGTTTTAAACATCTCGATGTTATGGAGGGAACTTAATGTTAACAGCCTTAGAACATACAAGTTATTTTCCAGTTTTGCTATACAGATCTCAACTCCATCCTTACGAATAAATATTTTATTCACATTAAATTCAAGAGTATATTTATACTGCAACAAGCACTTTATAGAAATTAAGTTTCTTTTTAACTCAGGAACTACAAATACATTTTTGTGAAATAAGAAATTTCTTCTATAAAGTCAACTGGATCCGTCCCACTACCACAGTTGAGACGACGTGCCTGGTGCCTACTCGTATCGTCATTTCACCAGCCTCCAGCTGCCACCAGGATCCAATCCCTTGAAAATAAGAACAAACATGATTAGTGGTGCCCGAATCAATAATCAAGGCAGAATCATCATTCTCCACTAAGCAAGTTTCCAAAACTAGTAAATCACATTTACCTTGTTTTGACTTAGCCTTAGCCTTAGCCTTGGCCGCCTTCTTTTCCTTAAGCCAACGAGGAAAATTCCTCTTCTAGTGTTCGTCTTGGTTGCATTGGAAACACTTTCCCTTGTCAATTGGTGCCAGATTCCTACTCTGCTGGGCGATAGATGGTGGGTTAGCAGGCACCTTCCTCTTCCCCTTACCATCCTTCTTCTTCTTCCACTTTCCAGTGTTAGAAGTAGAATGTGCAGACTTTGTTCCAGAGGTCGAACCTCGATGGAACTACTTTGAAGATGAGGCAACATTTGCCTCACCTCCTTTCTTTTCCTTACTTTTCAATAAAGATTGATATGTCTGCAACTCGTTGTGGAAAGTTGTAAGGGTATAGTCCACTTTGTTCAGAATCGCGTTATTGACGAAATGGAGGAAGCTTTCCGGTAACGAATGCAGAATAATGCTAACCTGGCTGCCCTCATCGATCCTAGATCCATTCATCTCCGCCACATTGAAGTGGACCATCATATTAAGCACGTGTTCACGAACAAAGGTGCCTTCCTCCATTTTGGAGTTGAAGATATGTTAGAGGCCTCATGCGTGAGCTATCCAGATGGTTGTCCGAACATCTCACGCACTGAGACCATGGGCTCATGCTTCTTGGCCAACACATTGTTAGATTGGCCAAGATATAGGCTTGGGCCTTCTCGTTCGCCCGTGTCCAACACTCGTACACCTCCCAAACATTTCGAGTGGCGTTAGGAGGTGGAATAGAAGACGCTCCTCCGTAAGGATGAACATAAGATCCTTGATGATAAGTATAGTCGTGATCATATGTTTTCAACTAGCATAATTCTCGTGAATCAGTTTGTCGACGCTAAGTAAAGCAATTATGGCTGTAGCCATTTTAAAACCGTTGATGAAAACAGAACAAACTTTTATAATTCTATGCTTAAACCACATTTTACACCAATTTTAGTTTTAGCAAAATATTTTTCAAGTACCCTAAGTGATAAAGACTTCTATTTCACAATGATGTCCAGCAGCAGGACAAAAGTCACTGGTGGGGTGATTTAGATGCCCTTCACTGGGATGAGACACTCTTCAACCATTAGGTAGAACCAACTCTTGGAACTGTACCTAACAGTCACCATTCGTTCGGTCTAAACCTGTTAACCCTTAACAATTCGTGTAAGTGTAACTTCTCGTTTTCGGCCTAGAGTCCTGCCTAATGCGCCCACCATAGGCAGGAAAAGCAGATATAGGCCAAGAGACTAAGTAACCTTATCCTATACAGGAGATCAAATAAAGAAACGTGCAAAATTGTCATCCTATAGGGGGACACTCCCAGGGTGCCACGAGGCGACGCACAAAAACTTTATTCAACCTAACGAGAGAGACCTTGGGATATGCTGTCTCATGTCCCACTCCATTTACTATGAACATTCTCTCCATCCACCTTGATATTGACCTATCCAAACACCATCTTTTAGAGGGACACTCCCCAGGGTGCCACAAGGCCGAGGATAGATCTCACGGTGTAGACAATAAAGGGAGAAACACGAGAGGTTTACAAGAAGCATCTGATGCCCCAAGTACCTCCTACTGAATGTTCTACTTAGGGGGTTCATTAACTTAGACCATCTGGCTACTGATTTTAATCTAAGTCTATTTAATCCGCTCAAAAACAACTTTTGTCTTTGAAATTAAACAAGTTCAAGTAGTCACATTAAACTCTTTAATGGACTGCCCTTAATCTTGCATGCCATCATCAAATCTATCTAATTCACCTTTCCATTTAGCTTCCTAGGTAGGGGTGTTCCATTTTCGTCACCTTAAATACCCTAGCCTAGATAGAACCCGCTTTAGACAAAAGGTCCCTTATAGATAGATTTGTTACACTTTAACCTTTTATTAGTCAATTTAATCCTATTAAATTGATTAAAAGATTAAATACTAAGGTTTCTAATCATATTAGAATCGTGATCTTAGGTCTACCTCCACTAAGTTTTAAAACACTTTTAAAACCATGATTCAAACCTAAGTTGGCATGCACGTCTTTCTTATAGATTTTAGTTCTAATTTCTTTATAACCTTTATAAAAGAAACAATTAAAACAACATTGCCACACAACTAGGTATTTATAACACTTATAAATTTAACCTACGTGTCATGCTTCATGTAATGTCCTTTCATTACTATACATAACTTTTATATACAAGTAACGAACCAAACACACATGCTCCATACATCTTTATACTATAACACTTAGAATATAAAAAGGATGCATGTCTATGCTTTTATGCACGAATAAATATAACTCTTATATTATATGATGCATGAGCATGCTCTTACGTAATTTGAATCATGCTTCTCTAAATCATAACACTTACAATAAAGAGAAATGATGCATGACCAATGCATAACCTAAGGTGAGATTTCTTCTATATGCCATACCATATGACATATAAATAAACATACATCCAATGTACATTCACAAAGATTGATGGACCGGGATGAACCATCTCAAAATCGAAAAGATAAACTCTATCTATTACATTTTTCTTCGAGCAAACCGGTTCATAGGCAAACCAGATCTTGAACTGCCCAGGTGTAGCTCCCATCGTGTAGTAAACGCGGCTAGGTCTACGATTGTTTAGCTACGATCGAGTACCAATAACTATGTGATGAAGCATGAGGTACCTAATCGTTTAGCGCACAAGAAAAAAACACGCGAGTTTTAAACGATCGTTTAGACGACTGTTGGATTTTATGTCCTAAAACTCCTAGTTTGTAAATTGATAAATATATTCTGTTTTATTTTTCGATAAAATTGTTATTGAAATTGTAATCTTGAATCCAATAAACTAAGGTCCCAAGGCTATTTAATATAGACTTGAACTTTATGTGATGACATAAAACATGGATCAAGTTCGAGTATATAGCCTAAAATGGTCTATAGTAGGGATAAGGTTGGGCGCCTTGTTCTTGAGACATCCTATGCAATGAGTTTGTATAGACTGGACCACTTTGTAGTTAGTACAAATGATGTGATCCTAAATCGTTCATATAGAGATATGTGAGTGGGGGCATCCTATGCAATGAGTTTGTATAGACTGGACCACGACTTAGTCACTTTTACTTTCTAACATCGTTTACTGTTTAAAACTGACTAATTCAAATTTGATGACCTAGGTAACTCGTTCTCAAATTTGATGACCTAGGTAACTCGTTCTCAACAGTGCTGGCTCAATAAGCCTCCCATTTCAGAGGTAAGATCGGGTAAATAGCTGGGGATATAGGGTACAAGACGGACTTCACTCCTGACCGTCTCTAAGGGTAGTAGATAGGTTGTTCCCTTAAGTGCTAACTTCGTAATAAGAACAAGGGGCCCCACCCTCTAACTAGGCTGAGAGGGACTCGATTATTTGGTTGGACCACAAATCAATTATTCTTTAGAGGTTCAATGGTACTGAAGGAATAAAAAGTTTTCTCAGGGGTAAAACGGTATTTTGACCTAGCCAAGACCACGAACAACTTGTGAAAGGTTGATTTACTGATTATGGTTATATCAGATGAACAGAAATATATCTACAGTGAAGGGAGTGCAACTACGGGAATTTAGTAGAATGACCCGTTAGTTAACAAATGTTGATTAATTAGATTAAAGAGTTTTACCAGTTAATCTCGGATTGTTTGAGCCCATGATCTGTAGGTCTATTAGGTCCCCCTACTAGCTCATATGGATTAAACTTAGAACAGTATGTTGGATTAATTCAAATTGTTCGAATTAGGAAAAGGGATGAAAACCGACAAGTATACGCGATATCGTTATCGGTTTTCTTTATGACGCTCTATATTCCAATGTGATTTGAATTTTGAAAATATGAATGTGGATTCATGTTCGGAAGGTCAAAATTAGTCAAGAGGTTAAAACTGTAAAAAGTCAAAGGGTTGACTTTTCCAGAAAAAGTCAAAGTTTGACTTTGACCAAATGGAAAAAGACCATTTTGCCCTTGACTAGAGTTAGTGGAATTATCCAACATTTTTGTTGGATAATCCTACTAACTTAAATAGACTATGTTTAAACATTATAGAATGACACATAACCCACTTTGGTTTAGTGTTTTGTGAGGTGTTGATTTTTGGTGAATTTTTACATGCATTAGATGCATGTAATTGTTTTATAAAACATTTTTTTTTTCTTTTCTTCTTTTTTAAGAAAGCTGAATTTTTATAATTTTGGTTTCAAAAATTCTCACAAAAAATTTCCTCTTTCTCACATTAACTTTGAACCACCACTTCTTCCCCTTTTCATTCCTTCATTCACCGGGTTCCACAACCCGGTTCTGAGTCCAGAGAATAGTGGGTAAACTCTAGTGGTGGTCCGAAAGAGTTCCAGTCAAGATTCAGCGAGAAAAATCGTTTTTCGGGAGCTACAAATGTAGTATTCTATCCATTTTAGTTTACTGTTTCTTTTTATACTTTTGCATGTTTATTTCCTTTTAATTAAAAGCAATTAGAGTGTAATTAGATCCTTATTCCACTGCGTATGTCTCGTGTTCCATCATATGGTATCAATGCTTTAATTACGCTCAATTGCTTTTGGTGGGTATTTTTTCCTTTCTATTCAAATGTTGAATGAAATGTGCACTAAAGTGGAATTATTATGATTTTGGCATTTTTTTCTTTAAATTTCTTGTGGAAATTTGTAATTGCTCACATGTTTATGAGCACTAATGTGTGAAAAAGGATCTGTAAATTTGTTAGAGCCATTAGAGTTGAAATTATGTTGTAATTACTCGATTCTAGGAGATTGGACAACTTCAATTTTTGAGAAAAAAATTGATTCCACACCCGTTTCAACCGCCAGACCTGACGACCCGCCTACTAGCCTGAGATCTGACCTGGTCAGGAGTAACCCCGTGCGTGCCAGCTGTCGACGAAGCGCTCCAGCTTGTTCCGCGACCCGACCCAGTTTCTCCTCCTGCACCGTTCCGATCTGGTTGGAAGCTGCCTCGCGCGTTCGCCCACCTCCACGACCCGCGTGCCCGTGCGTTTTCTGTCGACCCACACCGCGCTTCCGTTGACCACCCCAGCGCGCGTTGACCAGCTGGTCCAGATGGTCTGGACCGATTCGTTTGACCGGTTCAACTTGGTTTTTGGTGTTTTTATGCCAGTTCGAATTGTTTCTGAGCGGTTCCAGATGGTTCAAAGTGTTTGAAGCTGGTTCCGGGAAGCTGGTTGTTAATTTATGTAATAAATTAGTTATTTGTTTGTTTTTAATGCCAAAATTGGTCCACTTTAGTGTTGTTTACCTATTATGCATGTGATGTATAATGTTATTTGATTATGTGTGCATATATTATGCCATATAGTTTTAAAACCCCACCATAGGAAAAGCATGTGACATGCATTTGTTATATGTTATAAGTGTTATCAAATATATACTATGCATGCTTAGTTTTAATATAAGTGTTATATTAATGCATGTTTGTTTGAAAGAAGCATGTTATAGATGAATACTCTAGGGTTATAATTGTTATAATTTATTTTATAATTGTTATAAAATAACCTAGACCTCTAAAATCTATAATACATATAAGATGCATGCTCACTTAGGCTTAACCATCGAGCAATCCCATTTTTGATAGAAAATAGGTCAATATCTTGTAAAATCGAAGTTATAAGAAAACTCACCAGGCAAGATCTTGGCAAAAAGTCAGATAAGATGACTAAGGTTGAAGGTTTTTAAGTTGACGGTTCACGGAACACCTACTACCTGGAGATCGAGCCAGCGTTTGAGTTAGGTTAAGCCGGTTTTTATGAGCATGCGTGAGCGGTGTGAGGTAATAAAATTTTTTTATCACCTAGACATCGTAGGTTAAAAATCAAGTATAATAGTTATACTCGAATAAATCACCTAGACTTAGGATATGTTTAAGTTAGCCTAAATGTATCGCTAAGTATTTTATACCCTAACCGTCTAAAACACTTCAGCTGGAGAGAAGTAATGTACTTTTAGCTCTAGCGTCCCTAAGAGTTAACACCATGAGATTCATGCTTAGCTTTGGGCCGCCCTGGGAGTGGACTTCATTTGGAGAGTGTTTGCATGAGTCAATACTAAGGTGAATAGGGGAAGTTGTTCATAGTAACAGGGAGAAGGAAGTGTGTCAACACATCCTATGGTCTTTTGCATTCAGTCGCATCGTGAGATTCCTATAATGCACCTGCATGTCTACCTGGAGCAACCTTATCAATCAGAGGCTGTATTATAGGATTCGGAACTCCGCGAACTCTAGAAATTGATATGGTCTCTCAGGACCGTTTTCATTCTTGTCTTTTCAACTTCGGGAGCATAATGATTCCGATCTTTGAGATCTGAAAATGGAGGGTCACACTTACAAGAATTACTAAGTGTTAGTAAATTCTTGACCAAAGTAGCGATAACTAAGCTACTATAGGAATAAGAGTTATTCTGGTGATAGTATCTAGTCAAGATAGTCTTGGTTCAATGGAGAAATAGTCGATCACCCCTCGGTGAAGGTTATTCTAAACCGTTGAAATATCGTTGCAAATATAAATAATGATGGGTACATTAGTTTTTGCTAAACTTGAATGGATTTAAAAGATTAATGTTTTTTTACTAAAAAGGATATGTTTTTCTTTTCAGCATAACTAGCTCTTTAGTTCAACTATTAGCTTCTGAAAAACTTAATGGTGATAACTACTCAACATGGAAAATAAATCTGAATACAATACTAGTAATAGATGACCTGAGATTTGTCTTAACTGAGGAATGTCCTCAGGCCCCTGCCTCGAAAGAAGCACAAGGTAAATATGATTTACTAGTTGCTAAAACATGTTTAGTGGAGTATGATACCTCAACTTGGATAATGGATTCCGGAGCCACTAACCATATTTGCTTCTCTTTTCAGGAAACTAGTTCTTGGAAACAGCTTGAAGAAAGCGAGATCACCCTCAAGGTTAGAACAGGAGAGGTTGTCTCGGCCGAAGCAGTGGGAGACTGGAAGTTGTTTTTCAATGATAGATATAACATACTTAAAAATGTTTTGTGTGCTTTTAAAATGAGACGAAATTTAATATCTATCACATGTATATTGGAACAAATGTATAAAATATCTTTTGAAGTTAATGAAGCGTTCATTTTCAGAAAAGGTATTCAAATTTGTTCTACTATACTTGAAAACAACTTATATAAGTTAAGATCAACTAAAGCAAAATTTTTCTTAAATACTGAGATGTTTAGAACAACCGAAACTTAGAATAAAAGACAACAAGTTTCTTCTAATGCCTATCTATGGCACTTAAGACTTGGCCACATAAATCTCAAAAGGATTGAGAGATTGGTTAAGAATGGACTCCTAAGTCAGTTAGAAGACAATTCTCATGTGAGTCTTGTTTTGAAGGGAAAATGACAAAGAGATCTTTTACTGGAAAAGGTCTCAGAGCCACAATACCCTTAGAGCTCGTACATTCGGACCTCTGCGGACCGATGAATGTCAATCTCGAGGTGGGTATAAATATTTCATCAGTTTTATTGATGATTATTCAAGGTATGGTCATATTTACCTAATGCATCACAAGTCTGATTCTTTTGAAAAGTTCAAAGAATATAAGGCTGAGATTGAGAACCAGTTAGGTAAAATAATTAAGACACTACGATCAGATCGAGGTGGGGAGTACATGGACTTAAGATTCTAGGACTATATGATAGAACATGGAATCAAGTCACAACTCTCTGTACCTAATATGCCTCAACAGAACGGTGTATCTGAAAGAAGAAACAGAACCTTGTTGGACATGGTTCGCTCAATGATGAGCTTTGCTAAGTTACCTGATTCCTTTTGGGGACATGCATTACAAACTGCTGGAAACAAAACCTTGTTGGACATGGTTCGCTCAATGATGAGCTTTGCTAAGTTACCAGATTCTGTTTGGGGACATGCATTACAAACTACTGTCTATATTTTGAATAACGTTCCCTCTAAAAGTGTTTAAGAAACACCTTATGAGTTATGGAAAGGGCGTAAAGGCAGTTTATGTCACTTTAGGATTTGGGGATGCCTAGCACATGTGTTGGTGCAAAATCATAAAAAATTGGAATGTCGTTCAAAACTATGCCTATTTTTAGGTTATCTAAAAGAAACAAAAGGTGGTCTATTTTACGATCCTCAAGAGAATAAGGTATTTATATCAACAAATGTTACGTTCTTAGAGGAAGACCACATAAGAAGTCATCAACCTCGCAATAGACTAGTATTGAATGAAATTTCTAAAAATTCTAGAACTAGTTCATCTACTAAAGTAGTAGATAAAACTAGTATATCTGGTCGGTCACATCCTTCTCAAGAGTTGAGAATGCCTCAACGTAGTGGGAGGGTTGTTCATTAGCCTGTCCGTTACTTGGGTTTAACAGAAATACAAGTCGTCATACCTGATGACGACATAGAGGATCCATCGACCTATAAACAGACGATGAAAGATGTGGACCGTGATCAATGGGTCAAAGACATGGACCTCAAAATGGAGTCTATATACTTCAATTCTGTCTGGGAAATTGTAGATCAACCAAATGATGTAAAACCAATTGGTTGTAAGTGGATCTACAAGAGAAAAGAAGACTAAGCCGGTAAAGTACAGACTTTTAAGGCTCGACTTGTGGCAAAGGGTTATACACAGAGAGAGTGAGTGGACTATGAAGAAATTTTCTCTCCCGTTGTCATGCTTAAGTCGATTAGAATACTCTTATCCATTGCCACCTTTTATGAATATGAAATTTGGCAGATGAATGTCAAGACAGCCTTTCTAAACGGTGATCTTAAAGAGAGTATCTATATGGCTCAACCAGAGGGGTTTCTTGCACAGGGTCAAGAACAAAAGGTTTGTAAGCTTCAAAAATCCACTTATGGGTTGAAACAAGCTTCTAGTCTTGGAATATAAGATTTGATACTGCGATCAAATCTTATAGCTTTGAACATAATGTTGATGAGCCTTGTGTTTATAAGAAGATCGTCAATTCTACTATAGCGTTCTTAGTTTTATATGTTGACGATATTCTACTTATTGGGAATGAAGTAGGTTACCTAACTAACATCAAGAAATGGCTAGCAACGCAGTTCCAAATGAAAGATGTAGGAAATGCACAGTATGTTCTCAGGATTCAGATTATTCGAAATCGTAAGAACAGAACACTAGCCATGTCTCAAGCAACTTATATAGACAAAATGTTGTCTTGGTATAAGATGCAGAATTCCAAAAGAGGTCTATTACCTTACAGATATGGAATTCATTTGTCAAAGGACTAATGTCCTAAGACACCTCAAGAGGTTGAGGGTATGAGACGCATTCCCTATGCTTCCGCATAGGGTGCCTGATGTATGCAATGTTATATACTAGACCTGGCATATGCTACACAGGAGGGATATTCAGTAGGTATCAGTCCAATCCTGGATATGATCATTGAACTGCCATTAAGAATATTCTCAAGTATCTTAGGAGAACGAGGAACTACATGCTCATGTATGGTACTAAGGATTTGATCCTTACTGAATACACTGCAAAACATTGTTGATCCTTTTACAAAGGCCCTCACGGCTAAAGTGTTTGAAGGTCACCTATAGAGTCTAGGTCTACGAAGTTTGTAAACTAGGACAAGTGGGAGAACTTTTCGGTATATGCCCTAGTTTATTGTATTCATAAGTTTATTATACTCATATGTTTCTCACTTAAATTCAACTTTATGATACTCCACTAGGAGTTTTAGTCCAAGTAGGAGGTTGTTGGATTTTATGTCCTAAAACTCGTAGTTTGTAAATTGATAAACATATTCTGTTTTGTTTTTCGATAAAATTGTTATTGAAATTGTAATCTTGAATCAAATAAATTAAGGTCCTGAGGCTATTTATTATAGACTTGAACTTTATGTGATGACATAAAACATGGATCAAGTTCGAGTATATAGCCTAAAATGGTCTATAGTATAAAGATAAGGTTGGGCGCCTTATTCTAGGGACACTATGAATGTGGCCCACTTTGTAGTTAGTACAAATTATGTGATCTTGAATCGTTCATATAGAGATATGTGAGTAGGGGCATCCTATGCAATGAGTTTGTATAAGACTGGACCATGACTTAGGCACTTTTGCTTTATAACACCGTTTACTGTATAAAACTGACTAATTCAAATTTGATGACCTAGGTAACTCGATCTCAATCCTGAGCTAACTATGAACTCTTGTTTATTCGGGATTATCCTTAAATCAATTGTTCTTTAGAGGTTCAGTGGTACTGAAGGAACAAAAAGTGTTCTCAGGGATAAAACGGTATTTGACCCAGCCAAGACCACGAACAACCTGTGAAAGATTGACTTACTGATTATGGTTATAACAGATGGACAGAAATATATCTACAGTGACGGGAGTGCAACTACGGGACTTTAGTGGAATGACCCGTTAGTTAACAAATGTTGATTAATTAGGTTAAAGAGTTTTACCGGTTAAACTCGAATTGTTGGAGCCCATGATCTATAGGTCCATTAGGTCTCCCTGCTAGCTCATATGGATTAAACATAGAATAGTATCTTGGATTAATTCGAATTGTTCGAATTAGCAAAAGGGATTAAAACCGACAAGTATATGTGATATCGCTATCGATTTTTTTATGGCACTCTATATTCAAATGTGATTTGAATTTTGAAAATATGAATGCAGACTCATGTTCGGGAGGTCAAAATTAGTCAAGAGGGTCAAAACTCTAAAAAGTCAAAGGGTTGCCTTTTTTTAGGAAAGTCAAAGTTTGACTTTGACCAAATGGAAAAAGACTATTTTGCCCTTGACTAGAGTTAGTGGAATTATCCAACATTTTTGTTGGATAATCCAACTAACTTAAGTGGACTATGTGTAAACATTATAGAATGACACATAGCCCACTTTGGTTTAGTGCTTTGTGAGATGTTGATTTTTGGTGAGTTTTTACATGCATTACATTCATGTAATTGTTTTATAAAACAAAATTTTTTTCTTCTCTTTTTTTTTAAGCAAGCTGAATTTTTATAATTTTGGTTTCCAAAATTCTCACAAAAAATTCCCGTTTTCTCACATTAACTTTGAACCACCACTTCTTCCCCTTTTCATTCCTTCATTCATCGGGTTCCACAACTCGGTTCAGAGTCCAGAGAATAGCGGGTAAACTCTAGTGGTGGTCCGGAAGAGTTCGGGTCGAGATTCAGCGAGAAAAAACGTTTTTCGGGAGCTACAAAGGTAGTATTCTATCTCTTTTAGTTTACTGTTTTTTTATACTTTTGCATGCTTATTTCCTTTTAATTAAAAGCAATTAGAGTATAATTAGATCCTTATTCCGTTGCATATGTCTCGTGTTCCATCATGTAGCTGTGAAGCATGATTGTCTAGACAATCACTTAACAAGCGATAAGTAAACAATTTACCCCATAATCGTATAGTCCGGAACTAAGCGATGAAGCTTGCTGAGCTACATGATCGTCTAGTGTGCATGCATCAACTTGCTTTCGAGTATCCTATACGCAACGATCATCTACCCCATCGTTTACATGACTCGACCAACACTTGGTTGTCTTCATCCTTAAAGAACAGCAACCCTTGCCTTGAAACTTCTTCACCAACGACTCATAGACTCAAACAACTTTGAAATTACAGACTTGATAGCAGTTAATATAACCAAAAACACAGGGGTCCTTACAATTAAATTCAAAATGTAAGAGAATTTAAACAACTAGAGGATTCATCCCAGAAACTCCATTAATCCCACATCCACAACGCTTAAACAAAGAGTAGACATGCTTTTACCCACAGAGAAAGTAAATGGCATTCTATGCATCAATGAATTTGGAATATTAGAATCTGTCTTTGATACCAATTGAAGGAACTCTTATACAAGAATACCTCTGAGCAGAAGCGAGATCGTTCCAAACTCATTGTGATAGAATTAACGCATTTACAATCTAACAGAATAGATATGCAATATTCAACAAATTATCGGCATGCTTTGGAAACTAAACAATAAGAGAACGAATACATACCAGTCGAAGAACTCTTCTTCACCAAAACTCGTTCTCCTCAAAGGAATGCTCCTCTCGCTCTCGCTGGGAAAGTCCAACCAAATCATCCATCAAAACCTAGCAACAAGGAGGACACCACCACTTAGAACTCTTGGTATTCTCGGTATGAAAATCCAAGAGGTGTGGACTCTGTTGGATTTGGTAGAAGGAAGGAGGAAGAGAAGATCATATACCATGACCAAGAAAGTGGGAGAAGGTTGATGTCTATTATATAGACGATGCTTAATCGTTTAGGAAATGGTACACGACCGTTTAGCAAATAGGTCACGATCATATAGATGATCATTTAGTAAATGCTCGGGCGCGCGATCGTTTAGGAAAAAGCTAGACGATTGTTTCGCAAATCCTATGCGATCGTTTAGTAACCTACGCTCGTGTATATGGTCGTGTAGAAACATTGAGCTATCGTGTAGGCTATCGATTTACTATGCGATAGACAATATACACTTTACGTGAGCGAATGATCAATCTCTTTGCATAATGAAAACGATTTTCATTTTATTCTTCATTTATGAAAATTGCAAACAACCTCCCACTATCACATGGTTATGGAGAAAATGCTGGCACAATTATCCTATAATTGTCCAATTAAAAATTAATAAATATAATCATATTATATTCATTAACCTACGATTTAATATCACATCATATGCAATACATTAACCATAGTCTTTTTCTCCTCCACTAGATATAAATCATATTTATATCAATTTCTTCTAAATAATATATCTCATACATAATGTCAATCATATCATATATAATTAATCAGTTCAATCATATCATATATAAAAGGGGACCTTATGGACCTATGGCTCGAAGCTCCAACGGTACGTGAATAGCTGACTAAACTCTTTAGGCACGAGATCCACCATCCATTAACTGACCCAACCTAAGAAAAATAGAAAAAAATCAACCTAACCTAAAAACAAAATTAATCCAACCTAGTTTGGGTTGGGTAGTTTAGGTTGTTCAGGTTGTCAGGTCATTTGAACCAATCAAGTCGTTTGAAATTAAAACAAACAAGCCTTGGTTGTAATCATGGTTTAAAAAGAGGTTTTAATCTTATGAACATTTAGATAGAAATATCGATAAAATGGTTAATTGATGGATATTTTGGAAAATTTATAAAAACCAAAAAAAATTAAAAATAGATTTAAATTAGTAAATAAACTTTTTATGATTTTCAAACAAGTTAACATGTCTGTTACATTTCGATGCTTATTACTTTTTTTTAATGTTTCGTGGAGTTTTTTTTTTTTTTTTCTAAAATATAATAGAAATATCAATTCCTCTCATGTCAATATCGAACTCATGGAAACAAAGAAATATCGAATGTCAATGGAAATTTAATACTATGATTATATTTAGGAGTAGATTGAGTAGACTCACTTCGGTCATTTTTCTTCTATTTACTTATTTAGAGTAACATAATTTGTTAATTTAATTGAAACTAAATAATGAGGGAGGTAAACTAAATTA
This sequence comes from Benincasa hispida, assembly GCF_009727055.1. Classification (NCBI taxonomy): domain Eukaryota; kingdom Viridiplantae; phylum Streptophyta; class Magnoliopsida; order Cucurbitales; family Cucurbitaceae; genus Benincasa; species Benincasa hispida. The sequence goes on from NC_052359.1 coordinate 47,673,215, forward strand.
AAGAAAAGTATATTTTTTGTTCTAAATTTTGGATTTAGTCTCTGTTTAGTCCCTAAATTTTAAGATGCTACACATTTAGTTTAAGTTTTGAGTTCCAATTTTATCTTTTAAGTTTCAAATTTTTACTTTTTACAATTTTTTACCATTTTCCAAAATTGTCTTTGCCCTTAATTTTCATAGCGCCTATTTTGCACTCAAAATCACACCCTTGTGTTTGTTGGTACCTTTTTGCCTTTCTGTTTCTCTCTATTTAATTTTATATTTCCTTTTTTTTATTGGACATTCCAACCATTTCTATTTTGAATAATCAAATATAATATTATTGCATCATTTTACAAGTTACAACTACATATTGTACGTATACAATTCATTGGGGAAAGAAGAAAAAATTAATTTACCAGTTTAATTTTTGTATTTATGAAAATTCAGTTTTTTAATCTAACATGCATTTTCTATTCAGAAAATTTTCCCACAAATTTAGAGAGAGAAAGAGGGCGAAAACCCTCAGCTTACCAAAGAAAAATTGTTACTCGGATTCCCATAAGGATTTTCAAATAAAATGTGGTCGAAAATATATTTTTTTAAGAATTTTTATTAAAATCCACATAGTAAATCTTTTTTTTTTCTTTTCAATAAAATAATGCGCTTTGAATTTGCCGGAAAATTAAAGAGATAGACTCCTATTCCTATTCCTATTGGAAATTATAATGCAAAATTAACATAAATAAATAAATAAATAAAATTTTATTTCCATTAGGAAGGGGAAAAAAAGAAAAGGCTTCACTCAATAATTATAAATAACTAATGCATTTGGCTCATTCCAAACAAAATTCCAACTCTTTTCTCTTCTCCTCTTTGAGTTTGCTTAATAATTAATTAATTAATTAACCAAATATGGTTAACCAACGTTGCTCGGAATATCGTCGGCATTATCCATAAACTAACCTCCTCATTTTTCTTTCATTCTTATTTCGTCTTCTTCTATTGATTTATAATCTTAATTTATTAATTACCAACGATAACCTACAATTATCTTAATTAATTTGCTTTCTAATTCAATTATTTAAACAGGTAATGTCATCTCCTTCGGCCTTTTCTTCTCTCCAGTGTATGTTCTCTTCACCTCTATTTTCATCCTCCATGCAACACTTATTTTAGTTACTAATTAATGGATTATTTAATGTTAATATTGCAGAACAACATTTTATAAAATAATAAAGAATAAGTCTGTGTAAGAGTTCAAGTCAGATCCTTACATTGGAACCGTTCTAAATTGCATGTTTTGGATAATCTATGGAATGCCTTTTGTTCACCCCGACAGTATGTTAGTCATCACCATTAATGGAGTTGGTCTTTTTATTGAACTTGTTTATTTGACAATTTTTGTCGTCTTTGCTGATAATAAAAGACGGGTAAACTTTCTTTTTTTTTTTTTTTCAAATTTATTAATTCTTATTCAGAAAATTATATATATCTAATGGATTGTATTTAATTTGATATCATATGTAATTTCAGAAAAAAGTCGGTATTTGTTTGTTGATAGAAGTCATATTTGTGGGCATCATTGTTGCAATAACAATGTTAGCTTTGCATGGAACCAAAGATAGATGATTGATGGTTGGAATCATTTGTGACATTTTTAACATCATGATGTATATTTCTCCACTAACCATCATGGTAAGTCATTCATTTTATCATATAATAATATTAATATTATGTGTATGTTTATGCTTAGGATTGAAAATTAAGATTATTTAAATTAATTGTTGGTTTAATTAATTTGAACAGAAAAAAGTGATAACAACAAAGAGTGTAAAGTAATGCCTTTTCCTATTTCATTGACAAACTTTTTCAATGGTTACGTTTGAACAGCTTATGCCTTCATCAAATTTGACCTCTATATGTTGGTATGTAGTAATTTTTCACACAAATTAAATAGTTATAATATGATGTTAATTCTTAGAGTTATATTAAATAAGTGATCATTAATTAATTTTGCAGATAAGCAATGGTGTTGGAGCAATTTCAGATTTTCTCCAATTGATTTTGTATGGTTATTATTCAGTGATGGGTTCAAAAGAAGAAGATGAAATTATAGAGAAAGAACCTAAAAAGATTCAAACTCTTTAACTTGAATGGACCGTCCAATGTCTAAATATATATTATAAATGTGAATCTTAGTTTTAGAATTGGTGTCTAAAAAAAAATTATTTTGTTGAGTTCTTAGTCTTTAGGGGTCTCCTTTCCTACTCAAATTATTTCTGGTTTTTTTTTTACCAAATTATTATTTTTTTTGTTTGATACACTTGGAGATAATTTAAATTTATTAATTTTTTTTACAAATTTATTTCAGGTGTTGGGTTATCATCGTCCTTACTATGTTTGTTTATTATTTATTTTCGAATGATATATATTCCTTAATTAGCCCTTTTATCTTTTCAAAATTATATATAATGATAAGTAAATATAAATGTGTCATCTCATAGATAGAGTTAATTTAATTTTTAGCAAAAGTAATGAGAGAAATGTACTAAAGAATAGATTTTCACCAACTAAATTTATGAATTAGTCAACTATAATGGCCCGAGACTCAATGAACTACATGTCTAGTTATTTATTATTATTATTTTTTTACTATTATTATTTTGCTAATCGAGAAAACAATATTTTCTCTTGATTCAATAATATCCAAAGACATTGATGAACGCCTTTAATGGACCTCTAAAGGAATTCTAAATCTTAGATCTTAAAACTTTCATGCTATGCAAACTCAATTCTAACGTTAATGCATTTCTTCCTAGGCCTACATGTTAGCAAAAATACTTTCTATCTTTATTGAATAGATAAATCCTGAAATCATTCATGTCAAATTATCAAATATATATATATATGTATCGGTTTTCATTGAAAGATTAATGATGGCTCTAACGTGGCTATTGTCTTCCTCAACTAAAACATCAAATGCCCTTAGTGGGATCTCTCTCTAGATGGGATTCATGAAAAACCAAATGCTTGTTGTTTTGGTATCTTCATAACTATAACCCTAAGGTCTCTTTATATACTAGTTCAATTAAGGTTTCCATTAAACCTTAATTAACTAGGGATGAACTTCTACCCATTAAGTCGATACTCAATTAGGAATCTAAAGTCTTAATTAATTAGGTTACATAATAGGGTCCAATCTACTAAAATAACCCAATGTGATAAAATGTTAATTCACTTACATAACCCATACTTTAATTATACGTATTTTACGTCTAACAATCTTCTACTTAGGCTATGTTTGTGTACCTAATGTAATTAAATCACATAAACCTTAAGCGTGTATAAACAAGTTATTTCAATAATAGAATTCTCCTTTAGTTCAATCTGGACCATCTCTTGTATTAGCACGGAATCATGGCGGCTTTCATTACTACTCTTGTAATTAAACCTTTCTTGATCACCAATTTCATTACATTCAATGATACAAATCAAGTATGGATAGATAGCATGGAAACTACATGCAAAGTGATCTAGATCATACCTATTTCCAACTGGTCCAAATTCCTAAGTGAGATCATTATTAAAAACTTTATACTAAACCGCATTTGCTAAACCACATGCATGATAAATAAGTTCAGATAATAAAACATAAATAATCAACGTTATTCTACATAGAAAATAAATTAAGGTAAAAAAGATATCCTCAATAACAAACTCCCATTAAATCATGGAATCATAAATAATCAACTTTCTTCTTATGAAAAACTTTAGGTGATAAATTTTTAGTCAATGGATATGGCACCGTAGAGTTTGTTCTTATGTGTTTTATTGAAATTTGATCATTCTGAACTCTTTCTTTAACAATCAGAAATGTCATATCTAGATGTTTTGACTTTATATTGTTTCTATTATTGTTGAATACATCACTGCCGACTTATTGTCACAAAATAATTTTAGTAGTCTTTCTATCCAACCACTATTCAAAACCCAGTGACAAAATTTCACAACCATATTCCATGATTGGACTCCTCACAACATGCTATAAAATCCGCAACCTTGGTAGAAGAAGCCATCAATGTTGGTTTAATACTTTTCTAGGATACAATTCCTCCAGCAAACATGAAGATATAGCCTGAAGTTGATCGCAAAGTGTATTGGCATCTAGCATAATCGGAATCAAAATACCTAATGATCTCCAAAGCTTCTGATCTCCGATAAGTGAACATATAATCTTTTATTCTTTGTAAATACCTCATAACCCATTTAGCTGCTTTCCAATGATCCATCCCCAGGTTGCTAAAAAATCTTTCCAACACTCTAACTATGAACTCAATATCTGGATGTGTACATACTTGAGCATACATTAGACTTCCAACAGCCAATGCATAGGGAATATTTTGCATCTCTTTAGTCTCAAGTACAATCTTGGGGCATTGACCTAAATGAAATTGATTATCTATAGTAATAGGTGTTGGGTTTTATGTCCTAAAAATTCGTAGTTTGTAAAATAATAAACATTTTCTATTATCAATAAACTTGTTATTGATTACATAAATTGTATGAAAGTCTAAATCCAATAAACTAAGACCCATGACTATTGTATGAGTACTTGAACTTTATGTGGAGACATAAGAGTGGATCAGGTTCAAGTAAATAGTCAAAATGATCTATGGTACATGAATGAGGTTGGGTACCTTATTCTGGTAACAACATTGGATGTGGCCTACTCTATAGTTGTTACAAAGAGTTATAAAGTGCTACATACGATTTGATCCTAATTCGTACATGTTATGATATGAGGAGTGGGGGCGTCCTATGGAATGAGTTTGCATAAGATCAAGACTAAGAAATAAGTCACTCTTACTTTATAACGTTGTTTATTGTTTAAGACTGACTATTTCACCTAGATGACCTAGGTAACTCGATCTTAATCTTGAGCTAACTATGAACTCCTATTTATTCGGGATTGCCCTTAGATTTGCATAGTTGAGGGTTGGCTCAACAGCGCCGGCTCAATAAGACTCTCATTTCAGGGGTAAGACCAGATAGGTAGCTAGGGACATAGGGTGCAAGACGGAGTTCACACCTACCCGATTTAGGGATAGGAGAAAGATTGTTTTCTCAGGTACTGAATCCATGTCTTGAACAAGGGGCCCCACCCTCTCACTAGGCTGAGAAAGTTTGGTTTAGTGATTAGATCACAAACTAGTTGTTTATTAGAGGATTAGTAGGGACTTGAAGAATAAGATGTAATCTCAGGGGAAAAACAGATATTTGACCCAGCCGTTATTACGAACAACCTGTGAAGGGTCGACTTGTTGATTATGGTTAAATCATGTGGACATAATATATCTACAGTGAGGGGAGTACAACTATGGGCATTACTGGAGTAACCCATTAGTTAATAAATAGAGATTAATTTGGTCTAATGAGTTTAGCCAATTAATCTCGGATCGTTGGAGCCCATGATTTGTAGGTCCGCAAGGTCCCCCTACTAGCTCGTAACGGACTAGCTCTAGAATAGTGTGATAAGTTAACTTGAATTGTTCAAATTAGAATTAAGGGAATTAGTAATTATATGAGATATAATTACATGTTTAATTTTAGAATTAAATGGAATAGGAGAATTTATATATTTAAATATGATTTAAATATATAAAGATGGATATGTGTAAAAATTAATTTGATATTTGATATTAAATTAATTAAGTTTTATTTAATAATTAATTTATGAAATTAATTAAATTTTTATTTTTAAAATCAAAGTCGATTTTATAAAATCAAATTTTGATTTTTAGATAAAATTGAAAAATCGGAAAACAATACAAACAAAATGGAAAAAGAAGTTTTTCTATTATCCATCACCTAAGTAGCTCACTTAAATGCCATTATCTTAGCCTTGTCTTCTCCAAGCATGAGCTGCAACTCATGCAACTTTTTTCTTTGCATGTTGATCTGCAATATAATGAAAAGATTGGAGTGAAAGTCAGGCATGCAATCTATAGAGATTTTGAGAGAAAAACTGGTTTGAAGAAAGAATTCTTCAGCTGATTTTCTGCAGTGAGCATTTCTTCTTCTACCCTTGATTCAAGCTTGTTTTGAGTCTCACAACTCAATCTAGAGCACCAAGAGAATAGTGAGAAAGATCTTGAGGTGGTCTACAATAAGATTTGGAAAAGATAGCAGCTGGTGAAGGAGCTTTGAAGAAGTTCTACAAGAGGTATGTCTTGAAACTCATTTTTTCTACAAAAGCATGCTTTATATTTTGTAAAAATTAGTGAATTTGAGTGCTTAGATGATTCTTGTGCTTCCACTGCTATTGATAAATTCTTGCAATTGGTATCAGAGCATCAAATATGCATTCTATTCGTTTTAATTTTGGTTTGGTGGGTGTTTTATATGAGAAATATGAAACTGGTGCACTGATATAGTTTTATGAGGTTTGGTTGTTTAATTCTCTTTAATTTCTCATTTAAATTTGTAATTGGCTCTTGCTTGATGAGCTTTAATGTGTTTCTAAGAGTCTGTAATTTATTTGGAGTCATTAGAGTTGAAATTAAGCTGTAAATCGAAGAAACAAGCGAAGAGGTCGAGTTGCAATTCCAGAAAATCAACCTCTATTCTTATCGTCGCTGAGCTTCAGTAGACGATGTGAAGAAAAGCTAGACGATCGTATAGCAATGGGCGCTGGTCATTGTGATGTTGAATGCTAGACGATCGTGTACCTACGAGAGTTAAACGATACATTCAATTTGCTATAAGATAGCATAAAACGATTGTTTAGTTTTGGCGTGGGAACTAAACGATACGTTGAATTTACTAGGCGATGGTACTATACGATCATTTAGAAACGATACGCGCTAAGCGATGCGATGAAGTGCTACGCGATAGGGCTGAGCGATCGTTTAGATGTGAAGCTAAGCGATCGTGTAGATGAAATGCTAAGCGATGGGTTGAAGTTTCTATGCGATGGAACTAAACAAATCGCTTACCTACGATGTTGAACGATGCAATGATGTTCTATACGATGGAGCTAAGTGATCGTTTAGCTATGGCGGATACTAAACGATGACATGAAGTGCTAGAAGATGGTGTTAAGAGATCGTTTGGTTCTATATGATAGAACTAAGATGCGATGAAGAGTTATACGATAGCCCTGAGCGATTGCTTACCACGATCGTTTATTTTTTATTGGGAGCTAAACGATGCGTTGAGTTACTAAGTGATAGCACTACACGATCGTTTACCTCTATGCGGCAGCTAAGCGTTGCATCGAGTTGTTATGTGATAGCACTACGCGATCGCATACCTTTGTGTGGCAGCTGGGCGATGCGTTGAATGCTATTCGATGACATTAAACAATCGTTTACCTCTATGCGGCAGCTAAGCGATGCGTCGAGTTGTTATGTGATAGCACTACGCGATCGCATACCTTTGTGTGGCAGCTGGGCGATGCGTTGAATGCTATTCGATGACATTAAACGATCGTTTGCCTTTTGCGCGCGCTAAACTATCGGCTTCATGCATTAGACGATGGAGCTAAGCGATCGTGTAGTAAATTGTCCGTGCTAAACGATGGACTTGCACGATAGTGTAGCTTCCTTCGGCACTAGGCGATGAAACTATGAGATAGAAGGATAATACTACACGATCGAAAGCTAAACGATCAAGCATTTACTAAACGATCAAGCAAAATGCAAGACGATGGTCGTCATTGCTAAACGATGAGACTTAGCGAGATGTTGAACATGTGCAAGGGCTGCCAGTTTGATCGGTTCTCTTGTGGTCTGGTCTAGTTTAGTTTCGAATGGTTCTTGGCTAGTCCGATTCAGACTTGGCTGGTCCAGTTCAGACGGTTTGGGTTCGGTTCAAGCTACTTAAGGTCGTTTTGGAGTGGTTCGAGCGGTCCGGGAGCGGTTCGAAAGCTGTTTTGTAATAATTAGGTTTTGTTTGCTTGTTTTTTGCCAAAACTAAAATCATATCAGTCTGTGTTTAATTATTTATGCATTTGATGTATGTTATAATTAAATAAATCTTGTATGTGCATATAGTCTGCCATTTAGATTTAAAATCTCACCATAGGAAGCATGTTACATGCATTGAAAGTATGTTATAATTGTTATAATATATAGTATGCATGTTAGGGCATCTTGTATTTAATATAAATGTTATATTAAATCTGAATGCCTCATGTATGTTATGGATGAATAGAATATCTGAAGTTTTATAAGTTGTTATAAAATTAGGTTAGACATTTAAAATCCATAAATAACAGCAGTATGCTCATGTAGGTTGACCATCTGTTTTAATTGTTAAAACTTATAAAACCTAGGTTACAAACTCAACCGGTATATAATCCTGTCTATGGCTGGGGGTACTTAAGTTGACGGGTTACGAAACACCTCCTACCTGGGGATTATGGCTTAATAATTGAGCATTGGTAACCGGTTTTATGAGCATACGTGAGTGATGTGAGGTAATAAAATGGTTTGTCACCTAGACATCATAGGTTAAAATCCAATTATAAGAGTTATACTTGGATAAACTACATAGACTTAGGGTTATTTTATTAGCAGAACCTAAGTATAAATCTACCCAAAATAGAACACTTCAGTGGCAGTTTAATAAATTTTATATGATAGAGTTATTAGAAAACTTCACTGTGAGATTAATAACATATCTGATACGTTATTTTTAGCTCTCACGTCTCTAAGAGTTCAAATCCAGATTTAAGCGGTACTTTGTGTCACCCTGAAAGTGACCTCCCTTCGGAAACTATTTTTTAGCTTAAATCTAGATTTCGGTGAATAAGAGGAAGTTGTTTGAATATAAGTCTATTATATGATAAATAGATTTCAACTACCACGTCTCCACATAGTTTATACCGTGAGATTCATATGACGCTTCGTGTCACCCTGGGAGTGACCTCCCTTCAGAGAGTGTTTTTTATGAGTCAATATCAAGGTAAACAGAGGAAGTAGTTCATAGTAAGTGGGTGAAGGATATGTGTCAATATATCCTACGGTCTCCTCCATTAGTCTGAACCATGAGATTCTTGTGTTGCGCGTGCTGGTTAGCTTTAAGCGGCCCTTTGCTAGTCGTTTAGCGATGGCTATCCCTACGAAAGATTGTAACATAAGATTGGGAACAATCAGGCTTCAGTAAAATGAATAGGGTTTTATAGTTCTATCTTGGATATTGTCTTCTATTTTAGAGGCAAGTTCATATCGTTCTATAAGATTCTAAAATGGTGGGTCACACTTAAAAGAATTACTAAGTTATTAGTAAAGATCTTGACCAAAAATGATAACTAAACGACTATAGGAATAAGAGTTATTACGAGGATAGTGTTTGGTCAAAATTGTTTGTTTTAGTGAAGGAATATATGACTACCCCTCCGTAGCATATATTCTGACTTATTAAAATATCGTTGCAAATAAATAATGGTTATGGGTTCATTATTACTTTTTGCTAAAACTTAATTTTGGATTTAGTTACAATTTGCTAATTAGAATTTGTTTGAATTTTATTAGCATGTCGAATTCTAGTATACTCACTTCCGATGTACATAACGGTAAAATCAAATCGACAAACAAATTACTAGTGGTTGATTATACCAACATAGTTTTAACAGAAGATTGTCCTCTATCTCCCAACTCATTTAAAATTATGAATTATGTAGATGAGAATTTTAAATTCGAACAAGAAGATAAATATAATTTACTTGTTATCGAAGCATGTTTAGTGAAAAATGATAAAATTTGGATAATTGATTCAGGTGCTCTAATCATGTATGTACTATCTCATAGGAAACAAGTTCCTGGAGACAGTTGACAGAAGGTGAAACAATCTTTAAGGTAGGGACCAGGGAGATTGTCTCAGCCAAAGAAGTGGGAGATATGAAGTTATTTATAGAAGATAAGTACATTTATTTGAAAAATGTATATTATATTCCTTCTATGAAAAGGAATCTAATTTCTGTCTCTTGTTTGCTAGAACAAAATTATAAAGTTTATTTCAAAAATGGTGAAATGTTCATCAAAATAGGAAATAAACATATTTGCTATGCAAAATTAGAAAATAACTTGTACATGTTAAAACCAACTGAGGTCAAATCTGTTTTGAACATAGAGATGTTTAAAACTGTTGGGACTTATAAGAAAAGGAAGATTTCTCCAAATGCCTATCTTTCGCACTTGAGATTGGGTTACATAAATCTAAACATGATTGAGAGATTGGTTAAGAACGGTCATCTAAACAAGTTGGAAGACAGTTCATTACCACCATGTGAGTCCTGTCTTGAGGGTAAAATGACAAAAAGTTCTTTTTCTGGAAAAGGTCTTAGAGCCAATGAACCCCTTGAAGGAAATCAGATTTGAAATTTCTATGAGTAGCGGAAGAAAGATAATTTCAAAATACAATCATGAATAAACAATGCATTTACAATCGACTTCAAACAAGCGATTATACAATTCATACAGAAATTACAGCATGAATAACTACAAATGCACAAAGGGAAAAGTGTACAAACATTTGCAGATGTATCTCCATGGTCTGATGCGCACGGCTGGTCGAACAACAACAACTCGAACACTCGATCTACACGACCACAACACCGCAATGAACACAGCACGAACTCCTCAGCAACAGCACGAACACCGCGCTCATCCTCAATGATCGCCTCGGTCACAAACTCCTCCACAACAGTGCGAACGGCCTCCAGGAAACCTCGACGGTGTCGAGTTGAGTCTAACACCACCAACAAGGCTACCTTGGTATTCTCGGTGTGAGAATCCAGAGGGTGGGCTGTTCGGACTTGGAATGAGGCAGACGAAGGAGGAAACACCGATCGCGTACACGACTGGGCAAGTGGGAGATGGCGGAGACCTATCGTATAGGTTGATGCCCAATCATTTAGATAAAGCTAAGTGATCATCTAGCAGAAACTATGCGATCATTTAGTTCATCGTTTACCTCGGTCTGTCACCTACAGGCTCTACATGATTATTTACTATGGGCAAGCGATTGTCTAGAAAAACTATTCGATCGTTTAGTAAATACTACATGATTGTTTATCTCGCCACTGCACGATCGTTTAGCTCACCAACTTTCGTTTAGTAAATTCGTATTTACTTGATGACTACCATGAGTTTCTTTTTTTTTTTTTTTTTTTTTGCCGAGAGAATTCTCAAAAACTTTTTTCAACCTTTTGTAAAACATTTTTTTTTTTTTGAAAATAGGAAAACCACTTTCCTTTTAAACTCACAGTTACTATGAATTCAATAACCACCCACTCATATGGTTATTTAAAAGAAGAAGAATTAATTATCCAATAATTAATATTATTATAAATATAAATGATAACCAACTTATCATACTATATTTATAACCTATAATTTTAATATTTCATCTCATGAAACATATAAACCATAGCTCTTTTTCTATTCCATGGTACTTAATGTATATCTCATTTATATCAATCCTCCACTAGGTGTATCTCATACATCATACCGATTATATCATATATAATCAAAATACCTCTTGCCAATTTGAACATTTCAAATCAACACCAAGAACTGATCTTCAGCTGACTCCATTGAGCTACTAAGGGGACCTTATGGACCTGTAGCTCGAAGCTCCAACGGTATGTGAATAACTGACTAAACTCTTTAGTCACGGGATCCACCATCCGTTAACTGCCAGGCACTCCACTAAAGACCAACAACTGAACTCTTCTTACCACAGATATATTATGTGTCCATCTTAACCAATCAGCAGTGCAACAACCCTTCACAAATCGCTCGTAAGTACAGCTGGGCCAATAATCGTTATGCCCCTGTAGTTACATCTATCTCCTTAAGTACCACTGATCCCTCTAATGAACATAAGTCATAGTCCTACTTTGACTGAATCCTCTCTTCCAAAGAGAAGCTGTGGCCATTATGTTCAAGTTCCAGAATCAGCCCTTAAGGGAGCAATCTCTCTACTTATCCCTACTTCGAGAAAAGAGTGAATTCCATATTGTGGATTGAGTTCTCAGCTCCCAGATCAGATAAGTCCCCAAAAAGGTAAGCATGTTGAGTTGGAAATCTGGCCACTCTCACCCATACTAATCAAAGGACCACCCTCAAAGGCAGAAGTTTCCAAAACACCCGGGATTGAGGTCGTGTCACATATGGTCGTTTAGGTGAGATGTAAACCTCTAGTATCAACGGTGTTATATACAGAGTCTAGTCATCTCGTGGTCTAGATCTTGTACAAACTCTTTGTATAGGACACCCCCGCTCGCACGTCTCCACATGAATGGCTAGAATCTACCATCTGTAGTAGTTTACAACACTTGCAAACCTCTACAAAGCGGGTCGTATCCGTAGTGTCACCAAGATCAAGTATCCCATTTTGATCCTTATACTACAGACCTATTTAGGTTATCATTTAAGACATGTTCCACTTGTATATCACATATACATGCTTAAGTTCACATAAGATAACCAATGAGCTTTGTTTATTCGACATGAGTAAATGCCAGAATTAAATAACACTTATTTTATTCATTAAACAATGTGTATCTTTAAAAAACAACGAGACTCCGGGAGAATTAGGATACTAATCCCAACACCCCTAGAGTTGATTCATTCAGACCTTTGTGGGCCTCTAAATATTAGAGCAAGATGAGGGTATGAATATTTCATCAGTTTTATAGATGATTATTCGAGGTATGGGCATGTTTACCTCATGCACCAAAAGTCTGAAACTTTTGAAAAGTTCAAAGAGTATAAGGCTGAGGTTGAAAACCAATTAGGTAAAAAGATTAAAATGCTTCGATCGGATCGAGGTGGTGAGTATATGGACATAGAATTCTAGAACTATTTGATAGAACATGGAATTTAGTCTCAACTCACAGCCCCTGGCACATCTCAGCAGAACGGTGTGGCAGAAAGGAGAAATAGAACCTTGTTGGACATGGTTCGTTCCATGATGAGTTACACTCAGTTACCAAATTCTTTTTGGGGACACGCAGTTGGGACTGTGGTGTATATTTTGAACATGGTTCCCTCGAAAAGTGTTTCTGAAACACTTTACGAGTTCTGGAGACGATGTAGAGGAAATCTATATTACTTCAGGATTTGGGGTTGTCTAGCACATGTGTTGGTACTAAAGGTGGTTTCTTTTATGATCCTTAGGAAGATAAAGTATTTGTATCGACAAATGCAACCTTCCTAGAGGAATATTATATAAGGAACCATCAACCTCGCTGTAAGCTAGTAATAGAAGCAATGTCTAGAGAAATGACAAATGCATCAAAAAAAGTTGTTGATCGACATATCCTTAAACAGGAGTTATTGATAGAGCAGGTCCATCAACAAGAGTTATTGATGAAACTGTTACTTCACATCCTTCTCAAGAGTTGAGAATTCCTCGTCGTAGTGGGAGGGTTGTGCAACAGACTGGTCGGTACATGGGTTTAACTGAAACTCAAGTCATCATACCAGATGATGGTTTATAGGATCCATTGTCTTTTAATCAAGCAACGAAGGATGTGGACAAAGACCAATGGATTAAAGCCATGGACTTTGAAATGAAATCTATGTATTTCAATTCTATCTGGGATCTTGTAGATCAACCAAAAGGGGTAAAACCCATCGTTTGTAAATGGATGTACAAGAGAAAACGAGACCAAACTGGTAAGGTACAGACCCACAAAGCTAGACTTGTGGCAAAAGGGTTTACCCAAAGAGAAGGGTTAGATTTTGAAGAAACCTTCTCTTCAGTTGCCACGATAAAGTCTATTAGAATACTCTTGTCCATAGCCACATTTTATGATTATGAAATATGAAAAATGGATTTCAAAACAGCTTTTTTGAATGGCTATCTTGAAGAGAGTATCTATATGTCTCAACTAAAAGGGTTTATACAGCAGGGTCAAGAGCAAAAAGTTCGCAAGCTTAATCGATCCATTTATGGATTAAAACAAGCTTCTAGATCCTGGAATATGAGATTTGATGCTACGATCAAATCTTATGGCTTTGAACAAAATATTGACGAACCTTGTGTCTACAAGAAAATCATCAACAAAACTGTCGTTTTTCTGGTGTTGTATGTTGATGATATTCTACTAATTGGGAATGAGGTAGAATATCTAGCTGACGTTAAGAGATGGCTGACTTCACAATTCCAAATGAAAGATCTGGGAGAAGCACAGTATGTTCTTAGAATCCAAATAGTTCAGAATCGGAAGAACAGAACATTGGCATTATCTCAAGCATCTTATATAGACAAGATGTTGTCTAGGTATAAAATGAAAAATTCCAAGAAAGGATCTTTACCTTTCAAGCATGGAATTCACTTATCTAAGGAACAGAGTCCTAAGACACCTCAAGAAGTTGAGCAGATGAATCGAATTCTATATGCATCTGCAGCTGGGAGTTTGATGTATGTAATGCTATGTACTCGTCCCGATATATGCTATGCCATAGGAATTGTTAGTAGATTTCATTCCAATCTTGTTCATGACCATGGGACTGCTGCTAAAAACATTCTCAAGTATCTGCGGAGAACGAGAGATTTGATGCTCGTGTATGGTCCTAAGGATCTAATCCTTACTGGATATACTGATTTTGACTTTCAGACCGATATTGATTCGAGGAAATCAACTTCGGGGTCAGTATTTACTCTTAACAAATTAGCAGTGGTGTGGAGGAGCATTAAGCAAAGTTGTATTGCAGACTCCACAATTGAAGTTGAGTTATGTAGCTGAAAGCGAATCAGCAAAAGAAACATAGTTGATTCATTTACGAAGGCCCTCTCGGTTAAAGTGTTCGATGGTCACCTAGTAGGAGAATTGATGGGTATTGTGATGCCCTAGTTTATTGTATTTGTACATTTTATTCTCTTCATGTAAACTCAACATTGTATATATTTATATATATTGATCCACTGGAGTTTTAGTTCAAGTGGGAGTATTGTTGGGTTTTATGTCCTAAAAACTCGCAATTTGTAAAATAATAAACATTTTCTATTATCAATAAACTTGTTATTGATTTCATAAAATGTATGAAAGTCTAAATCCAATAAACTAAGACCCATGACTATCGTATGAGTACTTGAACTTTATGTGGAGACATCAGAGTGGACCAGGTTCGAATAAATAGTCAAAATGATCTATGATACATGAATGAGGTTGGGTACCTTATTCTAGTAACACCATTGGATGCGGCCTACTCTGTAGTTGTTACAAAGAGTTGTAAAATGCTACATACAATGTGATCCTAATTCGTACATGTTATGACATGAGGAGAGGGGGCGTTTTATGCGATGAGTTTACATAAGATCAAGACCAAGAAATAAGTCACTCTTACTTTATAACGTTGTTTACTGTTTAAGACTGACTATTTCACCTAGATGACTTAGATAACTCGATCTTAATCTTGAGTCAACTATAAACTTCTGTTTATTCGGGATTGCCCTTAGATTTGCATAGTTGAGGGTTGGCTCAACAACGCCGGCTCAATAAGACTCCCATTTCAAGGGTAAGACCGGGTAGATAGCTGGGGACATAGGGTGCAAGACGGAGTTCACACCTACCCGATTTAGGGATGGGAGAAAGGATGTTCTCTGAAGTACTAAATCCATGTCTTGAACAAGGGGCCCCACCCTATTAGTGGATTGAGAAAGTTTGGTTTAGTGATTGGATCACAAACAAGTTGTTCATTAGAGAATTGGTAAAGATATGAAGAATAAGACGTAATCTCGGGGGTAAAACAGATACTTGACCCAGTCGTTATTATGAACAAACCTATGAAGTGTCGACTTGTTGATTGTGGTTAAATCATGTGGACATAATATATCTACGTGAGGGGAGTGCAATTATGGGCGTTAGTGGAGTAACCCATTAGTTAACGAATGGAGATTAATTTGGTCTAATAAGTTTAGAAAATTAATCTCGGATCGTTGGAGCCCATGATTTGTAGGTCCGCGAGGTCCCCCTACCAGCTCGTAACGGACTAGCTCTAGAATAGTATGATAAGTTAATTTGAATCGTTCAAATTAGAATTCAGGGAGTTAGTAATTATATGAGATATAATTACATTTTTAATTTTAAAATTAAACGGAATAGGAGAATTTATATATTTAAATATGATTTAAATATATAAAGATGGATATGTGTTAAAATTAATTTGATATTTGATATTAAATTAATTAAATTTTATTTAATAATTAATTTATGAAATTAATTAAATTTTCATTTTTAGATAAAATTGGAAAATTGGAAACACACAAAATGGAAAAAGATATTTTTCTATTATCCATCACCTAAGTAGCTCAATCAAATGCCATTATCTTGACCTTGTCTTCTCCAAGCATGAGCTGCAACTCATGCAACTCTTTTCTTTACATGTTGATCTGCAATATAATGAAAAGATTGGAGTGAAAATCGGGCATGCAATCTATAGAGATTTTGAAGAAAGAGTTCTTCAGCTTATTTTCTACAGTGAGCATTTCTCCTTCTACTGTTGATTCAAGTTTGTTTTGAGTCCCACAACTCAATCTAGAGCACCAAGAGATAGTGGGGAAGTTCTTGAGGCGATCTACAATAAGATTTGGAGAAGATAGCAGCTGATGAAGGAGCTTTGAAGAAGTTCTACAAGAGGTATGTCTTGAAACTTATTTTTTTCTGCAAAAGCATTGCCAAAATTAGTGAATTTGAGTGCTTAGATGATCCTTGTGCTTCTGCTGCTGTTGATACATTCCTACAACAGGGGTATCTCCTGGTGCACAATCTTTTATGCGAAATCTACTTAAAATCTTTTCAATATAGTTCTTTTGTGACAATCTCAAAATACCTTGAGAACGATCTTGCAGTATTTCAATTTCTAATACAAAAGAAGCATCATTAAGATACTTCATCTCAAAATTCTTTTTGAGAAACCTCTTAGTGTCATGCAATAAACCTACATCATTACTTACTATGAGTATGTCATCAACATATAATGCCAGAAAGATTGATTTACTCCCAATAAACTTGTGATATACACAATCTTCCACTATATTCACCTTAAAACCAAAAGAGGTTATTACTTTAGGAATTTGTGATATCATTGACGAGAGGTTTGTTTGAGACCATAGATGGATTTTTTCAATTTGCACACCATAGACTTTAAATTACCAGACACAAAGTTTCCCGGTTGCACTATATAAATGGTCTCATCAATGTTCCCATTGAGAAACATAGTTTTTACATCCATCTAGTGTAAGTCTGAATCAAAGTGAGCTACCAGTGCCATGATTACCCTGAAAGAGTCTTTCGATGATACCAGTGAGAAAGTGTCTTTGTAATCAACGTCTTCCTCTTGAGTAGAACTTTTTGCAACAAGACGAGCTTTATATCTTTCGATATTATTGTGTGAATCCCTTTTGGTTTTAAATATCCATTTACAACCTATGAGTTTCATTCCTGATGGGAATTCAACAAGTTTCTAAACATCATTGTCTTTCATGGATTTTATTTCCTCTTTCATAACATTTATTCACTTTTGAGAGTTATAACTTTGTAGAACTTATTGGAAGTTGATTGGATCATCTTTCTGTTGGGATGCCCTAAAACTTGCAGTTCGTAAATATTGGAAACATATTATGTTTATCAATAAAAGTATTATTGAGTTGTTCATTCAATAAAATGTTATTGATATTATATTCTGTTATAAAAATCCAATAAATGAATCCATGACGAATACTTTACTGTTACATGGAGACATAAAAGTGGATCAAGTTTTAGTATATAGCCAAAATGGTCTATAAGTATATGGATGAGATTGGGTACCTCGTCCTGGTGACACTATCGGAAACTGCCCACTTTATATACTGATACAAATAATGTGATCCCAAAATCATTCATGTGGAAACATTCGAGTGGGGGCATCCTATGCAAAGGATGTTTTCATAATACCGGACCACGAAATAGTTACTTTTCTTTATAACGATCGTTTACTGTTAAAACTAACTATTTCAAATTTGATGATCTAGGGTAACTCGATTTTAATCCTGAGCTAACTATGAACTCCTGTTTATTTGGGATTATCCTTTGATCTGCATAGGTGAGATTAGTTCAACAACACTGCTCAATAAGGCTCCCATATTGGGGACAAGACCGGATAAATAGCTAAGGACATAATCCTGTAAGATGTAATTCACTCCTACCCAATTTAGGGTTAGTAGATAGGTTGTTCCTTTAAGTACTGACTCATGGTTTTGAACAAAGGGGCCCCACCTTCTCATATCGAAGAGGGATATGATTTATTAGTTGGACTATAAACCAATTGTTCAATAGAGGATCAGTGGAAGCTTAAGGAGCAAGATGTATTTACAAGGGTAAAACGGTAATTTTGACCTAGCAGTAAATACAATCAACCTGTGAAGGATCGACTTACTGATTATGATTAAGGTTGACAAAAATATATCTAGAGTGAGGAGAGTGCAACTATCGAGCTATAGTGATATATCTCGATAGTTAACGAATATTGATTAATTCGGTCTAAAGAGTTTAGTCAATTAATCTTAAATCATTGGAGCTCATGATCTGTAGATCCATAAGGTACTTCTACTAGCTCGCAAAATTACTCCTTGGATTAATGAATTGAGCGGATTTGAAATTTTCAAAATTGAAGGTTTTGAATTTGAAGTGTTCAAATTTAATTTAGGGTTTGGTTATTATATTTGATATAATCAAACGTCTAATTTATCAAAGTTAAACGTAAATTGGAGAGATTAAAATATTTAAATATTGATATAAATATTGATTAACACGAATAGGATTCATGTATGTATTAGGTGTTTAATTAATTTAATATTTGATATTAAATTATTAATTAATTAATTAATTAAATTTATTTAATTAATTATTTAAATAAAACATTTCAATTTTGTAAATTCAGATTTCATTTTTTAAATTTAATTTTAATACAAAATTAAATAAAACAAAATTGAAAATTAGGAAAATTAAGTGAGTTAGTGGAATAATCCAAGTTTTGTTGGATTAGTCCACTAACCAACACCTAGCCGACTTTATATTGTTCTTTGATGTTTCAATGAGTTTAATGTTGAAGTGCTTGCATGTTTAAACACCTTAAATACTCCAATTTTTCAGATTGGAAGATATTGATGCAACTGAAATCAGAATTTCAAAACTCTCTCTCAAACCCTCTTTTGCCTTCACCAAATTCACCTCAATCTGAGATTCCACCTTTCAATCCAAGTTAGAGGATAGTAGAGAAGATCATAATGGTGGTCTAGTTGTGTTTTGAAGATCCAATTCATGGAGAGGAGCTGGTATTGAAGAGTTTCATCAAAGGTATAACATTCTAAAACCCTCTTCTATAAAAATGTTTTCTTGCATGCTTTTAAAACTAAAATTAAGTGTAATTAGAGCGCTTATTGATTCTTTTTTCTTCCGCTGCATAAATGTTTATTCTATCACTATTGTTATGCCCATATCATCCTGGTGTTCTTGAAGAAATATAATATAATCATCTGGAATTACACTTCTTCTTTCTCTAATGGTTTTCCTTCGTGACACTTCTTGAAGTTGTTGAGTTTGAACTCCAAATTCAACAACAAGGACTTCAATGTTATCTTGTTCTATAATTGGTTCAATAGTGAAGTCAGAAATTAAAGCCTGAACATCATTTATAACCACATTAGGGAAAGAAACTAATTCCTCTTCGAAGACAACTTTCTTTATGTTGTCTTCCCCCTCCCCCCTTCAAACTCAACATCCTTAAGGAATCTAGCATTTACCATCTCAAACAATGATCTAGAAGTGGGATCATAAAACTTGGAACTTCGAGAGCGCTCAAAATAACCAACAAAATAGCAGCTAATAGTTTTTTAGTCCAATTTCTTTCATTAGACCCGTAAGACTTAGCCTTAGTTGGACAACCCCAGATGTGAAGATGCATAATACTAAGCTTCTTTCCTATCCATAGCTCATAAGTGGTTTTAGCTACTGTTTTACTAGATACCCTATTAAGGGTGTATGCTGCAGTCTTTAATACCTCACCTCGGAGGGAGTCTGGTAGAGAAGAATGATAATCATACTTCTTACCAAATCCTTATTCTATTTCATCTTTTCGCCACACCATTCATGCTCATTTTTTCCAACATAGTGTATTGCGGGACGGTTCCACATTCCTCTAGGCATTTGGCAAAGGGCCTTGGAGTTGTTCACCTGATCCATCATATCTAGCGTATTATTCACCACGGCGATCAGATTTGATGACCTTAATTTTCTTTCCAACTTCAACTTTGAAAGACTTGAAAACATCCAAAGATTGAGACTTCTCACGAATTAAATATAGGTACTCATATCTTGAATAGTCATCTATGAACGAAATAAAATATTATTTTCTATTTCAAGAAACTGTAGGAATGGACCATAAATGTATGTGTGTATTAGTTCTAAGATGTCTGAGCATCTATTGGCACCTAATTTTCTTATGTTTGTCTTTTCCCTTAATACATTCCACACAAACGACAAAGTTACATAAATTAAGGGAATCAAGAATTCCATCTAGCACAAGTTTCTAAATTCTCTATTTATAGATGTGACCTAATTACTTGTGCCATAACATAGCAGAATTCTCATTTAATTTATAGTTTGTACCACATGAATTAGATAATAGGATCTTGTTAAATGAAGTAAAAGAATCAAGCATATATAGATTATCAATTAAATGACTGATACCAATAAGCTCAGAATCTTGAAAAAGACTAACTTTATAATTTCCAAAAGAACAAGAAAAACCAAAATTGTCCAAACTGCAAATAAAAACTAAATTTCTTCTAAATGAAGGTACAATAAAAGTCTCATTCAAATTAAAATAACAATCAGTTTGTAAATGCAATCCAAAATTCCCAATAGCTTCAATTGGAATTACTTTGCCATTGCCTACATAGATGAATCTTTTAGCAGCACTTGGCAGCCGACTCCACAGGCAACCTTACATTGATATATTTATGTGATGTGAGTAGTAGCACCAGAATATACCCACCAAGTATATATAGGTACAGAAGCTAAATTAACTTCAGAACAAACTAAAGTAATAAGTTTACCTTTCTTTACACATCATTTAGCATATTTGGGACAATCTTTCTTGAAGTGACATTCCTTTTTGCAAAAGGAAAAAAAAAAAGATTTTTTGTAACATATTTCTTTTTCTTATTTTGCTGAGATGTCCCTTCTATAACACCCGTATATTTTCTTTTTTTTCTTATCACGAGAGTCAGTTACAAAATGGAGCACTTTCTGTCCTTTCTCTCATAATCCTATCTTCTTCTTGCACACATTGTGAGATAAGCTCATTAATACTCTATTTGTACTTTTGAGTATTACAAATTATCTTAAACTTAGTAAATTATGCAAGAAGAGAGATAAGTACTAAATGCACGAGTAAATTTTCATTTATCTCGATATCTGTTGGGATTGGTGTCCTAATTATTCCGGAGTCTCGTAGTTTATAATTTGTACATAATGTTATGAATAAAATAAGAGTTATTTATCTGGCATTTACCCATATCCAATAAACAAAGCTCCATGGTTATTGTATGTAAATTTAAACATGTATATGAGATATACAAGTGGATCATGCCTTAAGTGATAACCTAAAAAGGTTTGTAATACAAGGATTAGGGAGGGATACCTGATCTTGGTGACACTACGGATATGGCCCACTTTGTAGAGATTTGCAAGTGTTGTGAACTACTACAAATGGTAGATCCAGACCATTCATGTGGAGATATGCGAGAGGAGGTGTCTTATACAAAGAGTTTGTATAAGACCGGACCACGAGATGACTAGTCTCTGTATATAACACCATTGATACTGGAGATTTACATCTCACCTAAACGACCATAGGTGACATGACTTCAATTCTGAGTGTTTTAGGAACTCCTACCTTTGAGGGTGATCCTTTGATTAGTATGTGTGAGAGTGGCTAGATTGCCAACTCAACAGGCCTACCTTTTTGGGGACTTGTCTGATTTGAGAGCTGGGAACTTAGTTACATAAGATGAAATTCACTCCTTCCCTGTAGCATGGGTAAGTAGATAGATTTCTCCCTTAAGAGCTGGTTCCAGGTCTTGAACATAGTGGCCACAGCTTATCTTTGGAAGAGAGAACTCAGTCATAGTAAGACTATGACTTATGTTCATTAGAGGGATCAATGGTACTTAAAGAGTTAGATGTAACTACAGGGGCATAACAGTTATTGGCCCAGCTATACTTACGAGCGATCTGTAAAGGGTTATCGCACTGTTGATTGGTTGATATGGACCCATAATATATCTGCGGAAAGGAGAGTTCAGCTGTCGATCTTTAGTAGAGTGTCTGATAGTTAACAGATGGTGGATCCCGTGACTAAAAGGTTTCATCAGTTATTCATATACCATTGGAGCTTCGAGCTACAGGTCCATAAGGTCCCCTTGGTAGCTCAATGGATTCAAGTTGAGAATCAATTCTTGGTGTTGATTTGAAATGTTCAAATTGACAAGAGGAAACTCGATTATATATGATATGATCTGTGTGATGTATGAGATACATCAAGTGGAGGATTAATGTAAATGAGATTTACATTAAGTACCATGAAGTAGAAAAATAACTATGGTTTATATGTTTCATTAGATGAAATATTAAAACTATAGATTATAAATATAATATGATAGGTTGGTTATCATATATATTTATAATAATATTAATTAGTGGATAATTATATCTTTTTCTCTGATAACCAATTAAGTGGGAGGTTATTGGTAGTTTCATGGTAACCGTGAGATAAAAGGAAAAATGTTTTCTTAAATTTAGTGGTTGTTGAAAGAATTTTCTATTCTCGAAAATTATTCAAGGAAAGGTTGTCGAATGAATAAGGCTCACCAAACGATAGCTAAAGAAAGACTAAACGATCGTGGAGTGACACTACACAATAGTTCACTCAGCTGGCCTTTAGCTAAAGTATCGCGGAGCTTTTACTAAACGATCGCATAACATTTGTTAAGCGATTGGGCATCGTCTATACAATAGATTGTTGTCATCTCTCACTTGCTCAATCGTTTACACGATTGTTCTTCCTCCAGTCTCTTCCTCTAACCAAGTTCACACAGAGTCCACACTTCTAAATTCTCATACTGAGAATACCAAGGTAGCCATTGTGGTGGTAACGTACTCAACCATAGTTTGAGGTTTTTGGAGGCCATTCGTTGTGTTCGTGATTTGGAGATCGTTGAGTTCGTGGTCGTTGTGATCGTGTTATGGTGTGGTCGGAGTGTTCGAGCATTTTTTATTGTTGTCTTGTTGTTTGAACGAGCGTTCATGATCAAGGGAGATTGAAGATGAATCTTCAAAGGTATGTATAATTCTTCCCTTTATCTTTGTAAAACATGCTATAATTTTGTTTTATGCATGACCGCTTAGTTTCTGTTTCTTGATTATAATTGTGTATGTTCAAATACGAATGGAATTTGGAACGATTATTCCGTTGCTCATGGAAATCCTCACATTCGATTTCCTTCAATATCAATTGCCTTTAATTTACCTGCAAGATTGGACATTTCCATAATATACTCAGTTCCATTTCCATTGCCCTTATACCTCATAGAAGTTAAAGAAGTCAAAAGACTACTTGCTTTCCTTTTGTCATTTTTAGCAAAATATTTCTCAATTTAGGCAAGGAACTTATTAACATTTTCACTTTCCTTTGAAAAGACTCTGGAATGGAGTACCTAATGATCATTAGACACATGTGATTTGACTATTCCCACTTCTCAGTATTAGCGGTATTCGGTTGTTCCTCAGTATAAGTAGGTTTACCGATCCTTAATGTAAAGTCCAAATCCATACACCCGTGAAGTATCTCTAGGCTTTCCTTTCAAATCTTGAAGTTCAATCCATTCAACTTGAATAAGACCAACTAAAACAATAAACAACAAAATATATACTCACTATTAAAATATGACTAAATAATTTCACATATATGATGGACCACATTTATAAGATACATAGCAGAACATTGATGTCTAGCCTTTGGGCAAAGACACCAACAATAAATGGAACTCTCAATGTACTAATCAAAGTATTGATAATAAACTTTATCAAAAAATAACATTTCTTTGGACCGACTATTTTTCATATGAGAAATCCATATATACTCATTACCACATGCATACCCATATTTTGACCAATTAATTATCTTCCTTTGGGACGATAATTATCTGCATAAATTCATGAATATGCATATCTTATATTTCATAATTAAACTAATCTAAATAACAGAGGCTACTTTGGTAATGTATTATTTTGACCAATTCAATCCAAAATATAAGATACAATAATATAAAAATATTATTGTACAAAAAATAGTAGAAGAATAACACCAAATAATCTTTATCAAAATTCACCCAATAACTGCATATAGATAATACAATTAAAACAACATAAGCATGTGAATATCACCAAATAACATCAATCGAATTTAAATTTAAATTCACCAAAATAACAATCAAATTTAAATTTAATCCACAACATGATCAATTAATCTTGAATCCACAACATGATCAATTAATCTTGAATCCACAACATGATTAATCAAATTTAACTTGAATTCACAAATAATTAATCAAATTAAACCGGATTCACAATATAATTAATATAATTTAAACTTAAATTAAATTCACAAGGTTTTATATTAAATATTATATAACTTCTCAACTAAAAAACCAGAGGTAAAACGGAAAGTTATTAATTAAAAGTTATCAAATAAAAAAAAAGAAAAAAAAAACTCAATGACAGACGTGAGTCTCAATGGCAAGAACCCAAAAATGTCGCCAGTACCTGCAACCGAAAAAAACGAAACCACCGTCGGGCTTCTTCTTCTTCTTCTTTTTTGTTTTGAAACCAATTTTACCTTGATTGCACACCACTGTCAGCAAGCCAAGTGAAACCCACGAAACTGATAGCCAGAAACACCTGTAACGTCGAGAACGTCCGACTGCACCAATGGCATACCATCTGCCGGCATCGTCCGCAACCTAATGCCTTAGCTCTCGTGTGTTACTGGTGTGAATTTTGTGCTTAATGAGGCTTTTAGTACCTTTTTTTTTTTTTTTTATCTTTAATCAATTTTACCAAAATTAAGAATTGAATCTCAGGCTCAATAGAAATAAAAAATAAACCAATAATTTGACATGAAATTCATGCACTGTTACCACTTGTTAACAATATATTGAATAGATAAACATCATCTATATCAAATTGTCAAGTATATATATGTTCCGGATTCCGTTGAAAGATTAATGATGGCTCTAAGGTGGATATTGTCTTCCTCAACCAAAACACAGAATACCCTTAGTAGGATCTCTCTCCAGATAGGATTTAAGAAAGATTGTGCACTAGCATGCGGGATCTCCCATTCGATCGCCCTAGGGACGACCCCGGAAGGGGCTACCTTGTCTCGCCACAACTCTCCATTCGATCACCCTAAGGACAACCCCATAAAGGTTTACCTATGTACATTTTGATCGTCATTGGGGGGGCCTCGGAAAGGTTACAACTCCCCCATTCGACCAACCTAGAGATGACCCTAGAAAGGTCTACCCTATTATGTTACTCCTTGATCAAAATTTGAAGATAAGGCAAATATACCATCGAGTATTGAAGATGAGGTGGATATGCCATCAAACTTTGAAGATGGAGAGAATATGCCATCAAGCTTTTAAGTGGAGTCAGGTTGGTCGGAGTCGATCTCACATATAAGATGGAGCCGGACGGACCAGAGTTGTCCTTGCATATGAGGTGGAGCTGGACAGACCAATGGATTATGTCGAGCTTTTCATCTATGCACCAATGGATTTGATTGGTTAAGTCAAGCCTCTAAATTAAGACTTATCGTCAATTGAGAACAAAAAATAAAATCAGTAAGAAATAAATGAAAACTGAAAAATTAGATAAAATAAAAATTTTGAAATTGAAGATAAGATCAAACATGATATTTGAAAAAAAAAAATTATATTCGATTTTTATAAAATAATACATTCAATTAAATTCGAAAGTGTAGAGAGATAATTTTGGAGAAAATCAGGATTTTTGCTAAAAATCTACAAATGGCGAAATTAGTTGTAACGTAATTGAAAATCTAGATAGGGCATCTTAGGGTTAAAGAAAAATTAATTACACTGCAATTCTGATGAGGGTTTTATTGTCATCAAAGATCTTTTGAAAGTTTTTGGTGATACATCAGATGAGATATTTATGTGACCTACAAAGACAATATAATTAGTTTCCAAACTACACCCAACAAATACAATAAACTTAAAAACAAATATACTGTAATTGAAATTCACTTAACTTGAATTTACCAAAAATTCTGTAACAATATTTTTTCTTGGTTCCATAGCAAAATATTAGTTTAGAATATGAGGGTTGGATTGATAAAAACTTAATCTAGATACTTGCATTCACGAAGAAAGAAACCGATTTAGATTGGAGTATGAAAGTTCCAATTAAAAATCATGAATTTAAATTACTAACCAATCATGATGTGGCGTTGATGTCAGTCGTGGAGATCTCATGAATAGAAGAGAAACAAACAATCTTTGATGATGGTACATCCTTCCTTGATCGAATTGATCAAGGTGGGTATAAGACCCTAAGGCAAATAGGTTAATAACTGTCTATATGCTTGACCTTCCTTTTCACAATGACTCGATAGGAGTCACTTTAGAAAGAAGAGACTCTGCAACTTGAACTATTGGTTGTGGTCCATTAAGTGATCCTTTCATCTTGCACCAGTGGATTTGATCAGTTAAGTCAAGCCTCCAAGGTAGACTTGTTGTAGATTGAGAACAAAAAATAAAATCAGTAAGAAAAAAGATGAAATTTGAAAAATTAGATAAAACAAAATTTGAAATTGAAGATAAGATCAAATATGATAATTGAACAAAACAAAAGTTACATTCGATTTTTAAAAAGATTACATTCGATTTTTAAAATTTGAAAAGTGTAGGGAGATAATGTAGGAGAAAATCAAGATTTATGCTAAAATATGTGAAAATAAAAGAATTAGTTACCGTGTAACAAAAAATCCAAATGAAGGCATTTTAGGCTAAAAGAAAAATGGGAACACGTGTGAGACTGTATTTACTATAAATTTGATGAAATTTCTGTTTTGCTATTCTTACTAATGAAATCTTTAAAACAAAAAATAATATGATTCAAAATAAAAAAGACTAATTAATAAAAATGCAATTTTTTTTATATCCCACGTTTAAAACTAATTTATAATAAAGATAATAATAAAGATAATCATAAAAATAATTTTAAAAAACGTATGATTAAACGTATGATTTAATTATAATTAAGAGAAAATCTACTATAAATATAAAAAGTTAGTTAGGAAAACTAATATAATATAAGATTTAAAATTTCAAAATAAGATAATCATAAAAACAATTTTAAAATAAGATAATATGATATTGTAAAATTTAAACCAAGATTTGAAAATTAGTTGTGGTAGAAGATTGAAAATTCAAACTAACTATTAAATTTGATATGAAATTCAAAACAACCGTTAAATCACAAGATTTATGGAAAATTATCCGCAATCACGAGATTGATGAGTTCAAGAAAACAACCAATAGTTTCAACCAATTAGGGAAAAAAATTAGGCGTTGAAAATGAAGTAGCCATTCTTATCAACTCTATTCTAGAAGCTTACAAAGAAGTTAAATCAATCATGAAATATGGGAGAGATAATGTGACAGTTGATTCTGTTATTAATGGCCTAGATGTAAAGAACTTGAATTGAAAACTAAATCAAAAAATTCCAGAGAATGGGAATCTCTTTATATGAAAGAGAAGAATTCCTAAAAAAGAAACAAGTTTGATAAGAATAAGAAGAGCCAATAATACATACCCCTTTGAAATAGTTCCTTTGTCACAAAGGACATTTCAAAAGAAATTACCCTGATAGAGGGAAGCCCTACAGAAGAGACATAAGAAAACAGCAAGAACATGGCAAAAATGATGGAAATAGATATTTTTTTTAGGAATTACTCTAGAAGACCAAGATATTATGAAAGAAGCAATATAACAATGTGAGAAAATACCTATGAGTACATTGAAATTCTAATAGTAACTCATATAAAACCCATGGGATCTAAGACTGAGGAAAAGGGAAACTAGGTCATGGACTCGGGGTGTACCTATCATATGACTTCCAAGAAAGAAACGTTTGTAAGTTACAAATAATAGGAAGGAGGCTTAGTCTATATGGGGACAATCATGACTATAAAGTCATGGGAATTGGCTTTGTATGTCTAAAACTAGAAGATAATAGAGAAATACTTCTAAGCGAGGTAAGACATGTACCCAAACTTAGAAGGAACCTAATCTCCTTGGGAATGTTAGCTGACCAAGACTATTACTACATTGGTAACAAGGAAAACCTACAAGTAAAGAGGACTGGAAAGACAATCCTACTTGGAGTAAGAATGAATGGCTTGTACTACTTGAAGAATGTGTCCTTTCCTAATATTGCTTTACTATCCAAAAATAGCAAATCAAATGATCTTGAACTATGGCACAAGAGGCTCTCTCACATCAATGAACAATGGCTGAATAAACTACCAAGAAAGAGGTTGATTCAATTCAAAGGCAATAAGAGACTAAGATTTTGTGAACATTATGTCTATGGCAAAGCAAAAAGATAAGATTTCACAAAAGACAAATAGACAAACTTAATTATATCTTCATGATGCAAGTCCATCGTTGACATTTTTGTTCACCACATTATTTCAAAAAAAAAATCTTGGAACACTTTCAATAAATTTAGTTTGAAAGTGTTCTAGGATTTTTTTTTTAAAAAAAAAAATCCATAGTGAAATCATCCGGCCCAGGGGCCTTGTTAATGCCAACAAATAAGAGGGTTGCATGTATCTTTTGTTCTGTGAAAGAAGCACATAAGAGAAGCTTGAAAAAAAAATAAGGAGGTATCTACTACAAGTTAACTATGTTATGAGCAATGTTATAGCATTCAAGACAATTTTTAAATATGTAGAATAGATAAAATAACATTAGAGGCTGGTAACCCAGTTCGATGTAAATCACCTACGTCTAAGGGGCAGTGTGCCCAGGAAAGATAACTTCACTAATATAAAAAATAAGCAATTACAATGCAGTACTTATCTGTAATAGATGCACAATTACATTTTGACTCTCGTCCAACTTTATCATCAACTAATAAGCTATGCTCCCTCTAGGTGTGAGCCTCCTTCTCATAGTGTCTTAGGCTCCCCCTAAGTTGTATTATCAGTAAAGCAAATCTCAAGCTCCCTTTAAGATCGAGACTACCTCTCTACAAGACATAAGGTCCCCTCAATTCGTGAGACTCTTTCTCACTCGTATTGTATCTTTCCTTCTAAGAAAAAAGTCCTCTTTCTTTGAATAGCTTCCCCCTAAGCTTGAGAATCCCTTTTCAAAATAATATTTTTACGCTCAATGTGAGGAATAAAAAGTACGTCTTCAAGAAACTTAACTCTATCAATACACTGTAATGTTAGCCGAATATACACGGAGTTGTTTTCTTTCAAACACGAGCTTCACACAAAATAAAATGGTCAACCCAAACCAGAGGACTAATTGTCCTATAAATATGCATAATGGAAACACGTAAAAGTAACCCTACCTTCCATAGCAATCGTATACCGAGAAAGGAAAAGAATCGACAAATAATGATGCAGAAGGAAAAACCTTATAAGGAAAGTATTTTGCAGAATTTGCATATTTGTAGAACATCCCTTTGCTAGAAAACCACAAATGTAGAGATAACTAAGATAACATCTATGATACTTAACAAATATTGCCTCTATGATAAACAAATATTCTCACCACATAAAATTTAACAAAGCTGTTGACGCTGTGAAATAGGTTGCGAATCAAGATTATCCATGAACCAGAGTTCCCTAAACCGGTATACATACATACATATATATATCCACACACACACACACATACATACATACATACATATATACATACATACATACATACAAAGATACATGCATGCATGCATATACATACATACATGCACATATATTTATATATATATATATATATATATATATATATTAGAGAAATGTTTTATAAACACTTCTTCATTTGAGTAGTTTGATATACAACTATTATTTCATCAAGGATCCCAGAGATGAAGTTTTTTATGGAATGTACACATGTGCAGCAGAATAAATAAAGTATCTAAAGTACTTTAATCATGTTAATTTCAAAAGAATAAGCATGGAATTTCACTTAAAGCAAATGGATAGAAACTATACAACCTTTGTAGTCTTAATTCTTCTCCAAATCTGCTCCAATCTCCCCACGAATGCTTCGTAGACTACCATGAGAGTCTTCCCCACTATTCTTTGGCCTTAGAAAAGGATGGTGGGATCCAATGAGTGACTAATTTTCAGAGAAAAATGGTAGGGAATTGAGAGGGAATTAGGTTAAGATTTTTCTCAAAAATCTTGTAAAAGTCCACTTTGTCAAAAAGATTAAACATCGTAGAACTCTTTTACTTATAAGCTAAATCATGCAAATCATGCAAATTTAATTTAATAGGAATTTGGCACTCAAATCCCACTAGATCAAAGTGGATTAGTGTCTTCAAGTGGGATTGACACCTAACAATCCAAAATTAGGATTTTCCCACTAAAAAATGTTAGATTTTTCCACTAACTTGGTCAAATGTCAATTCTTTGACTCTCAAATTCCAAAGTCAACATTTTAACTTTTTGACTTCGAATGTCAAAAGTCAACATTTTCATTTTTATCAAATTTTGACCTAGTAAACAATTTTGACTTTCAATCCAACTTTGACCAATTCCATTTAATTACAAAATTAATTCTAATAGTTAATTTAAAATTAAACTAATATTAAATACATAATTAAATAATTTATTTTATTTTATTTTATATTAAATCCAGTGCTAATCCCAATCAATATGAATCCCTATACATAGTCTTGATATTTAAATCTTATTTATACATCTTTCTCTCTCTCTTTACATTTAATTCATAGTTAAATATTAGGTTAAATATATCAGATATATTTAACACTTGACTCCAAAAATCGAATTTGAACACTTCAAATTCGTTTGTCACATTATTCTAAAGTTTTTTTCGATACGAGCTAGTAGGAGAACATCACGGACCTATAGATCATGGGCTTCAATGATCTGAGGTTAACCAGCTAAACTCTTTAACCCAATTAACCAACATTCATAATAATGTCTGGGTCAAAAGTTGTTTTACCCCCGAGATTACATCTTGCTCATTAAGTCACACTGAACCTCTGGTAAACAATTGGATTGTGATCCAATCACTAAACCGAATCCCTCTTGAGCCAATGAGAGGGAGGGCCCCTTGTTCAAGACCCAGAGTCAGCACTTAAGGGAACAACCTCTCTACTATCCCTAAGAGTGGGTAGGAGGGAATTTTGTCTTATACCTATGTCCCCAACTATCTACCCAGTTTTACTCCTGAAATGGAAGATATATTGAGCCGGCGCTGTTAATCCAACCCTCACCCATGCAAATCTAAGGATAATCTTGAATAAACAGGAGTTCATAGATAGCTTAGGACTAAGGTTAAGTTACCTATGTCATCGCTTTGAAAAAGTTCGTCTTGTAAAGTAAATGACATTATAAAGTAAGAGTGACTTATTTCTTGGTCTGATCTTATACAAACTCTTTGCACACGATGCCTTCACTCGCATGTCTCCACATGAACGATTCAGGATTACATCATTTGTACTGAATACAAAGTGGGGCATATCCAATAATGTCCTCAAGATAAGGTACCCAATCTTATCCATATATTATAGACCATTTTGACTATCTACTCAAACATTATCCACTTTCATGTCACTACATGAAGCCCAAGTATTCATGTAATTATTTGGATTGGTGTCCTAATTATCCTAGAATCTTGTTGTTTTGTAAAGATACACATTGTTTAATAAATAAAATAAGTGTTATTTATTTCTGGCATTTACTCATATCCAATAAACAAAACTCCTTGGTTATCTTATGTGAACTTAAGCATGTATATGTGATATACAAGTGGATCATGCCTTAAGTGATAACCTAAATAGATCTGTAGTATAAGAATTAAGGTGGGATACCTGATCCTGGTGACACTATGGATACAACCCATTTTGTAGAGGTTTCCAAATGTTGTAAACTACTATAGATGGTAGATCCTGACCATTCATGTGGAGACATGCGAGCGGGGGTGTCCTATACACAGAGTTTGTATAAGATCTAAACCACGAGATGACTAGACTCTGTATATAACGTCGTTGATACTAGAGACTTGCATCTCACCTAAACAACCATAGGTGACACGACCTTAGTCCTGAGTGTTTTGGGAACTCTTGCCTTTGAGGGTGGTTCTTTGATTAGTATGGGCGAGAGTGGCCAGATTGCCAATTCAACGTGTCTACCTTGTTAGGGACTTGTCTGATCTGGGAGCTGGGAACTCAATCCACAAGATGGAATTCACTTCTTTCTCGAAGTAGAGATAAGTAGAGAGATTGCTCCCTTAAGGACTAATTTCGGGGCTTGAACATAGTGGCCACAGCTTCTCTTTGGAAAAGAAGACTTAGTCATAGTAGGACTATGACTTATGTTCATTAGAGGGATTAGTGATACTTAAGGAGACAGATGTAACTACAGGGGTATAATGGTTATTGGCCGAGTTGTACTTACGAGCGATCTGTGAAGGGTTGTCGCATTTCTGATTGGTTAAGATGGACACATAAGATATATATGGTAAAGAGAGTTCAGTTGTCGGTCCTTAGTGGAGTTCCTGGAAATCAACGGATCATGGGCTTCACGTACTGTTGGAGCTTCGAGCTATAGTCTATAAGGTCGCATTGGTAGCTCAATGGATTCAATTGAGGATTAGTTCTTGGTGTTGATTTGAAATGTTCAAATTGACAAGAGGTATTTTGATTATATATGATATAATCGATATGATGTATGAGATACATCTAGTGGAGGATTGATGAAAATGAGATTTACATTAAGTACCATGGAACAAAAAAAGAACTATGGTTTATATGTTTCATGAGATGAAATATTAAAACTATAGGTTATAAATATAGTATGATAAGTTGGTTATCATTTATATTTATAATAATAATAATTATTGGATAATAAATTTTTTTTTCTTTAATAACCAATTGAATGGGTGGTTTGGAGATTCATGGTAACCGTGAATTAAAAGGAAAATTGTTTTCCTAATTTTAGTAAGGTTATAAGAGTTTTTTTTTTAAAAAAAAAAATTGTTTTGAGATTTTCTCTCACAAAAGAAAATTCACGGTAGTTGTCAAGTAAATTTAGATTTACTAAATGACAGCTTGGGCGAGCTAAATGATCTTGAGGTATCTACTAAACGACAGCTTACCCAAGTAAACGATCGTGTAGTGTTTGTAGGTGACAAACACTGAGCTATGCGTTGAGCTAAACGATCACATAGCTTTTGCTAGACGATCGCTTAGCTTTAGCTAAACGATTGGGCATCGACCTATGCGATAGGTTCCTGTCATCTCCCGCTTGCCCAATTGTTTACATGATTTTTCTTTCTTCCTTCGTCTACCTCAAATCAAGTCCAAATAGAGCCCACCCTTTGGATTCTCACACCGAGAATACCAAGGTAAATTTCTTGGTGATGTCATACTCAACTCGACACCGTCGAGGTTCTGTGGAGGTCGTTTGTGTTGCTGAGGATTTCGTGACCGAGGCTATCGTTGAGGACGAGCGCGAAGTGTTCGTGCAAAGTTGCGGTCGTGTTACTCGAGCATTCAAGGTTGCTGTGTTCGGTGTTCATGAGCAAGGAGCATGGAGACGAGTCTACAAATGTTCGTAGAGTTTTCTCCTTTCATTTGTAATTATTCATACTGTAATTTCTATATTGATTGCAGAACTATATGTTTCTATACGACAGTAATTTGTAATGTTCATTCATGATTGTAATTTGGAATGATTTTTTTTCCACTGCTCATGAAAATCTCGAGTTCGATTTCCTTCAATAATAGCCATGGATCTTAGTTTATTGGATTTAGGTTCTTTCTAAAACGAAACGAGCAATTCATATATTCAATAATAAATTTATCGAATAAAACCTCAATAACATCTTTATTAATAACATAATAAATTTATTGTTTACAAACCATGAATTTTAGGACATAAAATTCAACAATTTTGTCTTTGTCTAGCAGGACAAACTTTATGGAAAAAAGTAGAGTTTTCATCTCTACCGTAAAGCCAAAGCTTTTCGTATCTTTGAGACCAATACTGGACTTTCTTGAAGCCTTCATTACATAGATCAACTTTGAGGACAATTTTATGGGAGCTTTCCAAATTATTGAGGTTCTAGTTACTATCAAGAAAATCAAATCTCTCAATTTCCTTTATCTAGGCTTATTTATTAGATTCAATAACCTGTTTTTTATTTTGTTACCATTTACTGATAATTTGGGACAATTGCTTGAATCTTCTAATAAAGGACTAGGATAGCCCATTTGAGTCGTGGAATCCCACCAATCTTTGACATTTTTGTTAAAACATTTCAATTCCAAGTTTATGTTGGTGAAACAGAAGGAGCAATGGCCTCAAATAAGCTGAGATGTTTCCAAAATCAGAGAGTAATGATCTAAGGTAATTCTCGTCAGAAGCCAAGAATAATGAGTGGTTATTTTGTCTTCCCATTGAGTAGTGTAGAGAATAAGATCAAGTCTGGACAGCATAGGCTGAGTTCAAAGGTTTGACCATGTGCAATTACCATTTGTCAAAGGCCGGTCAATAAGACAAAGGTTTTTTATTAGGTTATTGAACTCCTTCATGATGTGTTTTATACGATTAGAGGCAGAGGTTTCACTGGCCCAACGAACGACATTGAAATCTCCTCCAATAAGCTAGTTTGGAGCACAAGAAATGTGTAAATCACTGATTTCAACCCAAAAATGCTTTCTGTCTTTTTGCTTATGAGGCCCATAAACAGGCGTGATCCACTAGTTGAACCCATCCGATAAGGACATTATAGCAGAGATTGAAAAGTCCTTTTCAATGAAATTCTTAACATTTTGCTTGAGATCATCCCAAAGCAGGAGAATGACACCCGATCTTCCATTTGCTTTAATACAACACCAATTTATAGTAATTAAGCTCCAAATAGATTTGATTATTTTTTGGAAACATTTGAGAGTTTAGTTTCAGAGAGGAGGACAAACAGGACAGTAGCTAGAAATAGTATTTTTTTATTAGGGCTCTTTTGGAGGGAGAGCTTAACCCTCTTACATTCTAAGATAAAAATTTCCTGTGGGATCTGAGGGAATCGTATTGTCGATGCGGAAGTGAGTAATTGCTTCTATTGATAAATTTAATTTTGGAAAACATAAAAGTAGAGAAGTACAGAATATAGTGATAAAATGAGGAAAGGGAAGGAGAAAACACTTACCCTTGAAGAATTTTTCTTCGTGAATTTCCCCTCTGGTGAGATCATGAATAGAAAATATCCTATGAACTCAGCAATGTGCAACAAGACGAATACCATAAAAAATCTTCCTTGATATCCTCAAGGTGAGAACCAAAGTCAGGGTGTGTGGGCTTACACGTAAAATAACTCGCACACGTAAAATAACTCACTTGCAAGTTATTTTACTTTTACTTTTAATTATATTAAACATAATATAATTAAAACAAACTATATATAATACATAAAATAAAGAATACGGATAGACTTGAGCATGATAATAAGTGAGAAAATTTCCTCATAGTCCACTCCCTCAATCTGGATATAACCCTTTACCACCAGTCTAGCTTTAAAGGTCCGTACCTTCCCATCTACACCCATTTTTCTCTTGTAGATCCATTTTCAACCTATAGTTTTTACCCCATCAGGTTGATCTACAAGATCTCAGACTGATTGAAGTACATAGGTTCAATTTTGAGATTCATAACTTTAACCCATTCATCTTTGTCTACATCATCCATTACCTATTTAAAGGACAATGGATCCTCAACTTCGCCATCTGATATGATGGTCAGAGATTTTGTTAAACCCATATAACGAGCAGGCGAGTTCATAATCGTCCCACTACATTGAGGCTCCCTCGACTGTTAAGGTGGATTTGTTCGACCAAATGAACAATTATCAACAACTCTTGTTGATGTAATAGTTTCTTCAACAACTCTTGTTGATATAATAGTTTCTTCAACAACTCTTGTTGAAGTGTTAGTAATTTTGTTGGAAAGCTCACTTAACATAATTTTAATGTGAGGCTCATGCTACTTGATGTGGTCCTCCCTTAAAAATGTAGCAACTGTCGACACAAATACTTTATTTTCTTTAGGATCATAGAAGTAACCACCACTCGTTCCCTTGGGAAGTCTACAAATAGACATAATTTTGAATGGGGTTCCAATTTATTAGGATTTGCTTCAAGCACATGTCTAAGCAACCTCAAATTCTCAAGTGGCGTAAACTACCTTTACGACCATTCCATAATTCCAAAGATATTTCAAAATCTTTAGACTTATGTTACATTAGGTAAACATACCCATATCTAGAATAATTATCTATGAAAGAGATGAAATATTCAAACTTTCTTCTTACCTTAACATTTATAGAACCAAAGATATTTAAATGTACCAGTTTCAAGGGTTCTTTGGCTCTATGACCTTTTCTAGTAAAAGGCATTTTAGTCATTTTTCCTTCAAGGCATAACTCACATACTATTAAAATATATTCTTCTAGCTCTCTTAGACGCCCACTTTTAACTAACCTCTCAATCCTATTGAGATTTATGTGACCTAATCTTAGGTGCCAAAGTTGGTCATTTTCTTTAGAAGCGACCTTTTGTATTTTATGTTGAGTTGTTATAGTTTTGAACATTTTTGTATTAAGAAGTGTCTTAGTTGCTAACGGTCTTAGCATATATAGAGTATTTTCACAGTTTGCTAAACAAGTCTGAACATCATTCTTGTAAATAAACACTTTATCTATATTAAAATTAATAGAATAATGTTGTTCCAACAAACATTTTATAGAAATCAAGTTCCTCCTCAAATCGGGAACAACATAAACATTGTTTAACAACAAAAAAGATTTCTGTAACTGTAATCTAAGGCCTCCCACTACCACTGCTGAGAAGACTTGCTTAGTTCCAACCCACATAATCATCTCGCCAGTCCCGAGCTACTATCAAGAACTAATTTCTAGAAAAGAAGGACAAACATGATTAGTGACCTCTGAATCAATTATCCAAGCCAAATCATCATTATCCACTAAAAAGGTTTCCAAAACTAGTAAATCATGTTTACCTTGTTTGGCCTTCTTTTTTTTTTTCCAAGTACTTGGGACAATTTGGTTTCCAATGTCCCTTCTGTTGCAATGGAGTTGAATTCCTGATGCGGAAGCGAGCAATCGCTCGTGTCAGTGAATTTAACTTTGGAAAACATAAAGTAGAGAAGTGCAGAATAGATTGATAAACATTATACAACCTTAGCATGCTTTCTACTAAAATGACAAAGACGAAAGGGAAGGAGAAAAAACTTACCCTTGAAGAACTTTTCTTTGCGAATTTCCACTCCGGTGAGATCACGAATAGAAAATCTCCCACAAACTCAGCAATGTGTAGCAAGATGAACACCACCAAAAACCTTCCCTTGCTATCCTCGAGGTGAGAACCAACGGTAGAGTGTGTGGGTTTGTTGCCTTCTTAGTCTTGGTGAGGGATCGGATAATTTTCAAATTTTCACAGAAGATCAAAAGGATGTAGATAGGTTCCTAATTGATTTTTCACGTCATGAGTTGATCACCACCCTTCTTTACCAATCCCTGTATATGAGAGATGACGAAGTCATAACTTCCTTTCAACACGTATTACTTTTACTTTTAATTATTTAAAACTAAATATAATTAAAACAAACTATATATTATATCATATATAATATAAACTAACTTTATATTCTCTCATATAACCTATAGTTTTAATATCAATCATATTTACATAAATTTTAACATATAGTGTTTATATGACTCTCGTTAATATAATTATATTTGAATCATATTCAAATATTTATCTCTTTCATTAAACCTTTGTTGGGTTTGTCCTAAAACTCATGGTATGTAAACAATGGAACTTATTCTAAAAATTCAATGAAGGTGTTATTCAATAGATCTATTGTTTGATAGAAATCCAATAAATCTGAAAGTCCTTTGATTATTGGATGAGTACTTAAACTTTAGGTGGAGACATAAAGGTGGATCAGGTTTGAGTAAATAGTCAAAATGATCTATAGTATACGAATAATGTTGGGTACCTTATTCTAGTAACACTATTGGATGCAGCCTGCTCTGTAATTGTTACAAAGAGTTGTAATGTGCTACAAACGAAGTGATCCTATTTCGTTCATGTTGGACATGAGGAATGGGGGTGTCCTTGTGCAAAATGTTTTGTACAAGATCGGACCACGAAATGAGTCACTCTTACTTTATAACGCTATTTACTGTTTAAGACTGACTATTTCAAAGTGATGACCTAGGTAACTTGACCTTAATCCTGAGCTAACTATGAACTCCTATTTATTCGGATTACCCTTAGATTTGCATAGGTGAGGGTAAGCTCAACAACACCGGCTCAATAAGACTCTCATTTCACGGGTAAGCTTAGATAGATAGCTGGGGACATAGGGTGCAAGAGCAAATTCACTCCTACCCACTTTAGGAATAGTAGAGAGGTTGTTCCCTTAAGTACTGATTATGGGTCTTGAACAAGGGGTCACGCCCTTTCATTGGCCCGAGAGGGACTCGGTTTTGTTGATCGGATCACAAAATAATTGTTAATTAGGGGATCAGTGGGGACTTAAGGAACAAGAGGTAATTTCGGGGGTAAAACAGAGATTTGTCCCAATCGATATTATGAATAACCTGTGAAGGGTTAACTTACTAATCATGGTTATATCGAGTGGACATAATATATCTAAAGTAAGGGGAATTCAACTATGGGCTTTAGTGGAGTGACCCATTAGTTAACGAATGGGGATTAGATCGGTCTAATGAATTTAGTCGACTAATCTCGGATCGTTGGAACCCATGATCTGTAGGTTCATGAGGTCCCCCTACTAGCTCAAAAATGGATTAGCTTTAGAGTAGCATGATAAGTTAATTTGAAATGTTCAAATTAGAATCAAACAGAATTGGAGAATATATATTTAAATATGATTTAAATATATGAAGATGAATTTGTGTAAATATTAATTTAATATTGGATATTAAATATATTAGAATTTATTTAAATAATTTTTTTAAATATTTATTAGAAAATTTATTTAGAAAATTAATTTTAAAATTAATAAATTTTTATTTTAGAATTAAAATATGATTTTAAAATCAAAATAGATTTTGGAAATAGAAAATTACACAAAAAATCGAAAATCGTTTTCCATTTTCATCTTCAACTAGCTCACAATGAAACTCACCTCTTCAACATTCATTTACTCCAAGCATGAGCTACATCCCATGCAGCAGATCTCTTTGCATGATAGTCTGCAATATATTGAAAAGATTGGAGTGAAGATGAAGTGATGAAACCGATGAATTTTTCTAAAAAATTCGGATGAAGAAGGTGTTTTTCATTTTGGGTTGCTGCAGTGAGTTGTTTCCAAATCCCCTTTGATTCCAACTTATTGAGTCCCACAACTCAATCTAGAGAACCAAGAGAATAATAGGGAAGATCTTGTAGTAGTCTACGTAAGGATTTGGAGGAATTTGCAGTTGGAAATTAAGATTTCAACGGTTCTTCAAAGATATGTTCTTGAAACCCATTATACTCTATTTAAGCATGTTTTCGTTTTTGCCAAAACTAATGACTTAGAGTGCTTATGGATCCTATTCACTTCCGCTGCGTGTTGCTACTGATTCAACAATTGGTATCAGAGCATCATCATATAAGTATTCAATTCAATTTAATTTTGGTTTGGTGGTTATTTTATATGAAAATATGAAACTGTTGTACTGATATGGTTTCTGAGTTTTGGCCTTTAATTTCTCTTTAATTTCTCATTTAAATTTGTAATTGGCTCTTGCTTGATCTATCTTCCTATGAGTCTGTAATTTTTTTGGAGTCATTAGAGTTGAAATTAAGCTGTAATTTGAAGAAACAAACGAAAAGACCGAGTTGTAGATTCCAGACGATCAACCTCTATTTATATCGTCGTTGAGCTTAAGAAGCTAAGCGATCGTTTAGCTTCATGCATTAGACGATGTGAAGGAAAAGCTAAACTATCGTGTAGCTTCGAGCGTTGATCATTTAGGTGTTGTGCGCTAGACGATCGTGTACCTCGGGAGCTAAGCGATGCGTTGTATTGCTATACAATGGCACTACACGATCGTGTAGTTTTGGGTGGGAGCTAAACGATGAGGTGAAGAGCTATACGATAGCGTTGCACAATTGCTTACCATGATCCAGTAGCGCTGCACGATCGCTTACCATAATCATTTACCTTTGGTCGGGAGCTAAGCGATGCGTTGTGTTGCTATGCGGTAGCACTAAGTGATCGTTTACCTCTATGTGGTAGCTAAGCGATGCGTTGAAATGCTAAGCGATAGCATTAAGCGATTGTTTACCTATGAGTGGCAGTTGAGCGATGCGTCGAGAGCTATGCGATAGCACTAGGCGATCGCTTACCTTGGGCACGTCCTAAACAATCAATACAGGGCGCTAAACAATAGAGCTCAATGATCGTGTAGTAAATTGTCCGTGCTAAAAGATGGAGCTGTGCGATAGTGTTAGACACTAAGCAATCATGTAGCATCCTTCAGCGCTAGACGATGATACGATAGAAGGCGAACACTACACGATCGTGTAGCTTTGTTAAGCGACTGTCTCTTATACACATCTAGATGTGTATAAGAGACAGGTTAGACACTAAGCAATCATGTAGCATCCTTCAGCGCTAGACGATGATACGATAGAAGGCGAACACTACACGATCGTGTAGCTTTGTTAAGCGATATGCAAAATTTGCTAAATGATCAGGCAAAATGCATGACGATGGTCGTCATTGCTAAACGATGAGACTTAGTGAGATGTTAGGCGAGAGCGAGAACTGTTGGTACGACCGATTCTTTTGAGGTCTGGTCCAGTTCAACTTCAAATGGTTTTTTGGCTGGTTTGATTCAGACTCTGTTGGTCTGGTTCAGATGGTTCGGGTCCGGTTCAATCGGCTTAGAGCGGTTCAAGCGGTGTTGAAGCTGTTTTTGTAAAAGTTAGGCTTTTGTTTGCTTGTTTTTGCCAAAATTAAAATCATACTAGTCTGTGTTTAATTATTTATGCATTGGATGTATGTTATAATTAAATAAATCTTGTATGTGCATATAGTATGCCATTTAGATTAAAAATCCCACCATAAGAAGCATGCAACATACATTGAAAGTATGTTATAGTTTGTTATAATGTATAGTATGCATGTTAGGGTTTCTTGTATTTAATATAAGTGTTATATTAAATATTGAATGCCTGTATGTTGTGGATATTTAGCATGTCTAAAGTTTTATAAGCTGTTATAAAATTAGGTTAGACATTTAAAATCCATAACGAAGAATAAGTGCATGCTCATGTAGGTTAACCACTTGTTTTAATAGTTAAAATAGGTCGTTAAACCTATAAAACTAGGGTTACAAACTCAACCAGTATATAATCCTGTCGAAGACTGGGGGTATTTAAGTTGACGGTCTACGGAATACCTCCTATCTAGGGATTATGGTCGAATAATTGAGTGCTGGTAACTAGTTTTTTTAGTATTTGTGAACGATGTGAGGTAATAAAAGGGTTTATCACCTAGACATCGTAGGTTTAAGTCCCTTTATAAGTGTTATACTTGGATAAACTACATAGACTTAGGGTTGTTTTTATTAGCCGGAAAAGAACCTAAGTAAAATTTTACCCAAAAATTAGAAAACTTCAGTGGTAGTCAATAACTTCTATATGATATAGTTATTAGAAAACTTCAGCGGGAGATTAATAACATACACGATATGTTATTCTTAGCTCTTGCATCCCTAAGAGTTTACAGTCTGGATTTAAGCGATACTTAGTGTCACCTTGAAAGTGACCTCCCTTCGGAAAGTATTTTTTAGCTTAAATTTAGACTCGGGTGAATAAGGGGAAGTTGTTCGAACAGAAATCAATGGTACGATTTCAACTGCCACGTCTCCACATAGTTCACACCGTGAGATTCATATGATGCTTCGTGTCATCCTGGAAGTGACCTCCCTTCTAAAAGTGTTTTGTATGAGTCAATATCAAGGTGAACGGAGGAAGTAGTTCATAGTAAGTGGGTGAAAGAAATGTGTCAACATATCCTGCGGTCTCTTCTGTTAGTTTGGACCGTGAGATTCCTATGTTGCGCCTGCTGGTTAGCTTTAAGTGGCCTTTGCTAATCGTTTATTTTTTACCGTTATCCCCTCGAAGGGTTGTAACATAGGATTCGGAACAATTTAAGCTCGAGAAATGGATAGGATTTCTTTGGTCTTAGTGGCCTCTGACGTCTGAAAATGGCGGGTCTACACTTACAGAACTATTAAGTGTTAGTAATGTCTGACCAAAAGCGGTACCTAAATGATTATCGGAATATGAGTTATTCTGGAGGTAGTATTTAGTCAAGAATGTCTTGATATAGTATCGTAGCAAAAGAATAATCTTGGGTACATTATTAAAATTTCTAAAACTTAATTGGATTTATAATTTCAGAATGATGAGTTCAATAATAGAAGTGTTGGCATCGGATAAACTTGTCGGGGATAATTACGTGAATTAGAAATCAAATTTAAACACGATACTTGTGATAGACGATTTGCGGTTAGTCTTAACTGAGGATTGTCCTCCCATTCCTAGCTCTAACATAAATCAAAATGTTCGGGATGTATATGACAGATGGGACATGGCAAATGATAAAACTCGTGCTTATATTCTCGCCAGCTTATCTAATGTGTTGGCAAAGAAAATATATGTATTGCCAAAAAGATTATGGAATCTCTGCGAGGGATGTTTGGACAACTGTCCTTCACCCTGACGTATGATGCCATCAAACACCTTTACAACAGCCATATGAAAGTTGGGACCAATGTTCGTGAACATGTCCGGGACATGATGGTCCACTTTAATGTGGTAGAAGTAAACGGTGCTATCATGGATGAGAGAAGTCAAGTTGGTTTTATTCTAGAATCTCTTCCGAAGAGTTTTCTGCAATTCTATACGAATGCTTCGATGAATAAAATCGAATACAACTTGACTACTTTACTGAATGAGCTACAGGCTTACCAGACAATGTTGAGAACAAAGGGTTTAGAGCCAGAAGTAAATGTTACTACTGTCGAGAAAAGAGGAATGTCTTCCAAGCTTGATGTTGTCTCTTCTTCAAAGAGTAAGAGTATTCCTACGAAGAAAGGTAATGGGAAAGGGAAGAAGAAGCCTGCTACAAAGAAAAGCAAGGATAACACTGCAGATAAAGGAAAATGTTTCCACTGCAACGAAGAAGGGCACTGGAGGAGACATTGCCCTCAGTATCTTGCTGAGAATAGAGCAGAGAAAGGTAACCAGGCTAACTTATCCCTGGGATCATTTGCTCAGCTCATCTAATGGGAGAATTTGTTGCTTGATGTTACTACTTTTG
Source organism: Benincasa hispida (assembly GCF_009727055.1). Lineage (NCBI taxonomy): Eukaryota > Viridiplantae > Streptophyta > Magnoliopsida > Cucurbitales > Cucurbitaceae > Benincasa > Benincasa hispida. Next base: position 47,716,979 of record NC_052359.1, read on the forward strand.
TAAATTTTGTTAAGAACAAAATGTATATTTTGTGATAAATGAAGTGTTCATTTTTTCAAAAATTATGTTTGTTCAAGAAACTTCTGTTAAGAGTCAAACTGTTAAAAAGCCATTTGTAAATATTCAAATATTTAAATGGCTAGATCAAAGTATAGAAAGTTTAAAGATTTCTAGATCTGATTATTAACAAAGAATTGTTGAGATAGGGAAGATGCATCTTGCTCAAATAGTTCAGAGTACCTCAATGTAGTGGGAGGTAACTATGCTTCCTGGCCATTATTGAGATAAAGATGCAATCCCCATAAAAGTTATTCAAAAGCCTATTGTATACTAAATAATGTTTATTATGATTCTCTCGGCTTAAGTGTTTGAGAATTACTTAGTAGGACTAGGAATACCAGATAACCTAGGACAAAGGGGAGAAATATTGAGTATAAAGATACCAAATGATAAAAGATGGGTATGGGATGCCCTAATTTATTGTATTTCTCTATAAAACTCAGAAACTCAGTCTTATATATCGGATATATAAGTTACCACTGGAGTTTTAGTCCAAGTGGGAGTTTGTTGGGTTTTATGTCCTAAAACTCATGGTATGTAAACAATGGAACTTATTCTGAAAATTTAATAAAGATGTTATTGAATAGATCTATTGTTTGATAGAAATTAAATAAATCTTAAAGTCCCTTGACTATTGGATGAGTACTTGAACTTTATGTGGAGACATAAAGGTGGATCGGGTTTGAGTAAATAGTCAAAATGATCTATAGTATATGAATAAGTTTAGGTACCTTATTCTGGTAACACTATTGGATGTGGCCCGCTTTGTAGTTGTTACAAGAAGTTGTAAAGTGCTAGAAATTAAGTGATCCTAATTCATTCATGTTGGACATGAGGAATGGGGGTGTCCTTGTGAAAAAGGGTTTGTACAAGATCCGACCACGAAATGAGTCACTCTTATTTTGTATCACTGTTTACTGTTTAAGACTGACTATTTCAAAGCGATGACCTAGGTAACTTGACCTTAATCCTGAACTAACTATGAACTTCTATTTATTCGGGATTACAATTAGATTTGCATAGGTGAGGTTTGGCTCAATAGCACCGGCTCAATAAGACTCTCATAGGGTGAAAGAGGGAATTCACTCCTACCGCTTTAGGGATAGTAGAGAGGTTGTTCCTTTAAATGTTGATTCTAGATCTTGAACAAGGGACCATGCCCTCTCATTGGCCGGAGAGGGACTCAGTTTTGTGGATCAGATCACAAAACAATTTTTCATTAAGGATCAGTGGGGACTTAAGAAACAAGAGGTAATTTTGGGGGTAAAACAGAGATTTGACCCAGCCGGATATTACAAAAAACCTATGAAGGGTTGACTTACTAATCATGGTTATATCGAGTGGACATAATATATCTACAGTGAGAGGAGTTCAACTATAGGATTTAGTGGAGTGATCCATTAGTTAACAAATGGGGTTTAGATGGTCTAATGAGTTTAGTCGATTAATCTCAGATCGTTGGAGCCAAGGATCTGTAGGTCCATGAGGTCCCCCTATTAGCTCGAAAATGGATTAGCTTTAGAGTAGCATGATAAGTCAATTTGAAATGATCAAATTAGAATCAAATGAAATTGGAGAATATATATTTAAATATGATTTAAATATATGAAGATGAATTTGTGTAAATATTAATTTAATATTGGATATTAAANTAATTTTATTATAAAATTAATTTATCAAATTTATTTGTAAAATTACTAGATTTTGATTTTAGAATTAAAAAATGATTTTAAAATCAAAATAGATTTTGGAAATAGAAAATTATACAAAAAATCGAAAATCGTTTTCATCTTCATCTTCAACTAGCTTACAATGAAACCCACCTCTTCAACCTTCATTTACTCTAATATATTGAAAAGATTGGAGTGAAGATGAAGTGATGAAACCAATAGAATTTTTCTGAAAAATTCGGATGAATAAGGTGTTTTTCATTTTGGATTGTTGCAGTGAGCTTTCTCCAAATTCCCTTTGATTCCAGCTTATTTTGAGTCTAACAACTCAATCTAGAGCACCAAGAGAATAGTATGGAAGATCTTGTGGTAGTCTACGTAAAGATTTGGAGGAATTTACAGCTGAAAATTAAGATTTCAACGATTCTTCAAAGATATGTTCTTGAAACCCATTATACTCTGTTTAAGCATGTTTTCGTTTTTGCCATAATTAATGAATTAGAGTGCTTATGATCTTGATCTCTTCCGCTGTGTGCTGGTACCTCTCCAACAACCTTATATTATAATGTATCCATATACATTATATCAATTGTATCTCATACAATTAATTTCCTTTAATTATTTTGAACAAATCAAATTAATCCAAAATTAATTAACTCTCATTAACCCTTACAGACCTAGCAATAGAACCTTATGGACCTATAAATTAGAAGCTCCAATGATGCGAGATTAATTAATTAAACTCTTTAATTAAATTAATCGATATTCATTAACTGTTGGGCACTCTACTAAAGACCGACAACTGCATTCTTCGTACTATAGATATATTTTTATTTCCATTGGATATAATCAATCAACAGTAAGTTGACTCTTCATAAGTTGCTCATAACTACAACTGGGTCAAAATTGTCGTTTTACCTGTAATTATATCTAATTCTTTAAGTACCACTATCTCGCTAATGAACAATTAGTCATAGTCCAACTATCACTAGGCCTCTCTCTGCCTAGTGAGAGGGTTAAGCGTATCATTGTTCAAGACCCGGAATCAACCATTAAAGGAACGATTTATCTATTTACCCTATACAATGGGAAGGAGTGAATTTCTTTTTGTATAGTTGGGTTGTATGTCCTAAAACTCGCAGTCATTAAACATATTCTATTGACAATAAAGATGTTATTGACGTTTATTCAATAAAACTGTTATTGGATATATAAAGTGCACTTAACAAGTCTAAATCCAATTCTAAGATCTATTGCTATTATATGAATACTCAGACAATATGTGGAGACATAAAATGGATCAAGTTTAAGTAAATAGCCAAAATGCTCTATAGTATACGAATAAGGTTGGGTGTCGTATTCTGGTAACACTATCGGATGGGGCCCACTTAGCAGATGTTACAATTGTTGCAAAGTGCTACAAACAAAGTGATCCTAATTCGTTCATGTGGAGACATGTGAGTAGAGGCGTCCCGTGTAAAGAGTTTGCATAAGATCGGACCAAGAAATTAGTCACTCTTACTTTATCATGATGTTTTCTTTTTAAGACTAACTATTTCAAAGCAATGACCCAAGTAACTTGACCTTAACCCTGAACTAACTATGAACTCCTGTTTATTCGGGATTATTCTTATATTTGCATGGGTGAGGGTTTACTCAACAACGTCAGTTCAATAAGCCTCCCATTTTAGGGGTAAGACTAAGTAGATAGCTGGGAACATATGGTGCAAGATGAAATTCACTCATACCCGCTTTTAGGATTAGTAGAAAGGTTGATCCCTTAAGTGCTAACTACGGATCTTGAACAAGGGGGCCTCACCCTCTCATTGGCCTGAGAAGGACTAGGATTGCTGATTGGATCACAAACTAATTGTTCATTAGACGATTAGTAGGACTCGAGGAGCAAGATCTAATCTCGGGGGTAAAACAACAATTGACCCAGCCGTTATTACGAACAACCTATGAACAGTTAACTTACTCATTATTATTATATCGATTGGACACAATATATCTACAGTGAGGGGAGTGCAACTACTGGGCTTTAGTAGAGTGATATGGTAGTTAACGAATGTTGATTAGTTCGGTTTAAAGAGTTTAGCTGATTAATCTCATATCGTTGGAGGCATGATCTATATGTCCATTAGGCCCCCTCCTAGCTCACAAACGAAATAAACCTTAGAATAATGTGATGAGTTAATTTGAAATGTTCAAATTCGAATTAAAGGAATTAGTAATTATTTACGATATAATTACTCATTTAATTATTGAATTAAACGAAATTGGAGAATATGTTGATATTTAAATTCGATTTAAATATCAAATTAATGAATAAGGATTCATGGTAGTGAAATTGGTGTTTAATTAAGTTAATATTTCATACTAAATTAATAGAATTAATTAAATCAATTAAATTGAAATTTTAAATTTTGAATTTTGTGTAAATTAAAATTTAGTAAATCGTTATGTTTAATTTAATTCTTGGAAAATTAAATTAAAATTGATTTAAAAGAAAAATAAATTAATTGATTTGTCAATTTTAAAAATAAGAATTGATTATAAATTCTCTTTTAATTTGATTAAAAGATAAAATTTAAAATTGAAATTGGAAAAACCCACTAAAAGTGGGATTTTCCCACTTTCAACCACCTTACTTACTATTCCACTCTCAATCCACTAAAATTTTTGAAGTAGGAGGTGTTTTTCGAATATGCAATCTAATTGCATGGACTTTCTACTTAAAACACACATGAATTTGAGATGCAATGGACATGCAAATGTGATTTTGTTGAAGAAAGAGCTTGGAGAAGGGTTTTTCAAGTTTATGCAAAAATAACTAGTTTCTCCTCTAAAATTCTTCCCAAATTCGTATCATTTTTAGTCCCACAACTCAATCTAAGGTTCCTAGAGGATAATAGAAAAGTCCTAGTGGTGGTTCACGACCAGAAGAAGAGAAGATTGCAGCTGATTTTGTAGTTTGAAGAGAGTCTTCACAGGTATTGTTGAAACTGTCTTTTATTTTGAAGAACATGCTTGATTTGAAGCTAAAATTGATGAATTAAAGTACTTAACGATTCTGTTTTCTTCCGATGCATGCTTGTTGAATCTAACAATTGGTATCAGAGCATGATCTGAGCACTCAATTCGTGTTAATTTTAGCTTGATGGGTGTTTTTCATAAGATATATGAAAAAGGTTGACTGATATGTTTTTCCTCAGTTTTGGCATTTTTTTCTCTTCAATTATGTTTTAATTCTTGTAATTGACTCTTGTTTGATGGGTCTTAATATGTTTTTAAGTGTTTGTAAATTTATTGTTATCATTAGAGTTGAAATTAGGATGTAAATGAAGAAAGAAGCATAGAAGGTCAGCAACAGTTTTCAAGAGGAGTAGCTACTACCAAGCAGCGTTGCAACACTGGCCACAGAGTGTTGCAATGCTGCTCATCCTGAGGTATCACAACGCTGGGATGGGAGCGTTGCAACGCTACTCATCCCAGCCTAGAAGCACGCGCATGACCTAAGCCAGCAGTTTAAGTGACCCGATTCTGCCAGTTTGGGTTAAAGAGGTCTGGTTCAACTCTTTCCAGACCGATTCAACCCATTTTGATGCTTTGGAGGTCTGGTAGTTCAGATTTGGTTCGAGTCAGTTCGTGCAGTTCAAAAGTGTTTTGGAGTCGGTTTTGCTAACATTTATAATAATTTAGGCCTTTCACTTACTTAAAATGGTAAAACTGGTCTAGATCAGTGTGTGTTTAGTTATTTTATGCATGTGATATATGTTATAATTAAATAAATTCTGTATGTGCATATAGTATGCCATGTAGATTTAAAATCCCACCATAGGAAGCATGTTACATGCATTGAAAGTATGTTATAAGGAGTTATAATATATAGTATGCATGTTTAGGGTTTCAATTGTTTTAATATAAATGTTATACTAAATCTTGAAATATTTGATGTTTGTTATGGATACAAAGCATGTCTAAAGTTTTATAAGTTGTTATAAGATTGGGTTTGACATTTAAAATTCATAACAAAGATAAGTTGCATGCTCACGTAAGTTAACCACTTGTTTTAATAGTTAAAATAGGTCGTTATCTTGTAAAACATTGATTACGAACTCAACTGATATATAATCCTGTCTAAGGTTGGAGGTACTTAAGTTGACGGTCTATAGAACACCTCCTACCTGAGAATTATGGCGAATAATTAAGCGTTGTTAACCTAGCTTTATAAGCATACGTGAGCGGTGTGAGGTTTTAAAACTAGTTTATCACCTAGACTTAGGTTGTTTAATTAGCCAAAACATACCTAAATAAATATTTGCACAAAAAAAAAAAATAGAACACTTCAATGGGATATTAATAACATATAGGATATTTTATTCTTAGCTCTCACGTCCCTAAGAGCTCACACTGTGAGATCTATACAACGCTTCGTGTCGATTGTACCTCGACTGCTCCATTCGAAAATTGTGTGCAAGGGTCAATAGCAAGGTGAATAGGGGAAGTAGTTCATAGTAAGTGGGTGAAAGATACGTGTCAACGTGTCCTACGGCCCCTTCCGTTATTTTGGATCGTGAGATTCCTATGTTGCACCTGTTGTCATCTTTAGAGCAGCGTTAACTAGTCGCTAACCACGACTATCCCCTCAGAGTGTTGTAACATAGGATTCAGAACAACTCAAACTCCAGAAATGGATATGATTTCTCAGGTTGATTCCCAACTTAGGCTCTCCACTTCGGTAGCATCGTTGGGGTCGGTAATCTCTGAGATTTAAAAATGGAGAGTTACAGTTACAAAATTAGTAGGTGTTAGTAAGTTCTTGACAAAAAATGGTAGCTAAATGACTATCGAAATATGAGTTATTCTAGAGATAGTATTTAGTCAAGAATGTCTTGCTTTAGTGAAAGAGTATTTGATTGCCTCTCGATAGCACTTATTCTAACTCACTATAGTATCGTTGCAAAAAAAATAATGAAAACAGACGGTCATCGATATCGTGCTCCCAGTCGTCATGGAGAGCCAACTGATTGGGTATATTATTACTTTGCTAAAATTTGATTGGGTTTAAAAGCAATTCACTAATTAGAATTTGCTTATAATTTCAGCATGTTCAATTCTTCAAATTTACTTGCTTCCGACAAGTTTAATGGTAAATCAATATCGAATATACTAGCAGTTGATGATTTAAACAATGTTTTAACAGAGGAATGTCTTCAGTCTCCCTATTTTTCTACAAAAGCACTTGTCATCAAGACATACTTAGTAGAAAATGATAAGTTATCCAGGATAATGGATTCCGGAGCAACTAATCATATCTATACTTTCGCTCAGGAAGCTAGTTCCTAGAGACAATTTATAGAAGGAGAGACAACCTTTAAGGTAGGGGCCGGGGAGGTTGTTTAAGCTAAAGCAGTGGGAGATTTAAAGTTATTTATTGGAGATAGACACATTTTACTTGAAAATGTTTATTACATTCTTTCTATGAAAAGGAATTTAATCTTTATCTCATGTTTTCTTGAACAAACTTATAATGTCTCTTTAGCAAATAATGAAGTGTTCATTCTTTCAAAAGGAAACAAAATATGTTATGCAAACATTGAAAATAACTTATACATGTTAAAACCGACTAAGGTAAAAGCTGTTTTAAATATAAAGATGTTTAAAACAACTGAAACTCATAATAAGAAAAGAAAATGTTCTCCAAATGTCTATCTTTGGCACCTAAGACTAGGTCACATTAATCTCAATAGGATTGAGAGATTGATAAAAAGTGGACTTTTACACCAATTAGAAGATAACTCTTTACCGTCGTGTGAATCTTGTCTTAAAAGTAAGATGACCAAAAGATCTTTTACTAGAAAAGGTCTTAGAGCCAAAGAACTCTTAGAGTTGGTACATTCAAATCTTTGTGGTCTGATGAATGTTAAAGCTAAAGGAGGATATGAATGTTTCATCAGCTTTATAGATGATTGTTGTCAATAAAAGATGCGATGATTTCAGAGTTAAGATATAGTGAGATATCGAGTCTTATGTGCTCAAATGTAATGAACATACACCAGTCACAAGTTTTCTCGGACACAGGCCAAGTGAAATCTAGTTTTGAGTGTCTTAGGGAAACCTAAGGTCAAACTCGGGGATTTGAAGTGATTGTGCTGAATAATTGTGATTCATGCAATGAAAAATGATTTTTCTTCAGTTGTGTCAATACTAAATGAGATGTTGTAATGATAACCTAAATAATCAGAAACCGCTTGAAAGTTAGGAGCGTAATGATGGATAACGCAGCAGACTTAACGGGGAAAATGTCCTGAAATGACAGTGTTGGAGGGAAGGTAACTACTGACTCATTAAATCTCACTAAGGAATCTATCATAGTTCATAAATCTCATTGACGCATACCTCTCAGTGGCTATCCCTGCTTGCCATATTTCTATGACGTGCAAATGGAAGTACTAAAGAACGCAAGGTTGTTTCTATCTCTAGAAATACTTCTTGTTTCACTTAACGAAATCTATAATCATTTCTCTCTCGAGACGTTGGTTATAATACTTGTCTCTGTTTTCACAAGCAATTGTTTCTTCAATAATACGTTAAGTAAACACGATAGTCCCAAGGTTTGATTTAGTTCATGAGAGTAACCTTCCCCCTCACCCTATGAAATTTAGTGATTCACGGAGGAAGTAATAGCGAAAGAATAGATGTGAAATGAGGTAGAGATGAACATGATGATAATATTAAGATAGTGAACGATTATGAATACAAGCTACCTAATGTCTTAAATAAGAATGTACGAAAAAACGTTAATAACAATGAAATGAAAAGAATGTAGCTTGTGAAATGCAAGGTCCACATCTGCTCAGACCTCGCCCACCCCCAAATTTTTTAGAGTGGCAATGTCCTCATTGCACTTGTAAGAAAAACAAAGACAAACTTGTTCAAAAATTTTGAAGAAGAGGATTGAGCAGAGGCTTGCACAAATACAAGGTAAGAATGATAGTCATTGAGGAAGGTTCTGGGAGTGAAAGAAGCATGTGATGTAATTGAGATGCGTTAAGTACATGCATATGATTCATCACAGTTGCTACACTATCAATGCAAAAGACGAGCGAAAAAGAGAGAATTTCAAAAGGATTAGAGATAAGTACAGAGGGCAAAGATGAGCAGGAGAAAAGAAAAAGGAAAATGAGCACAAAATCAAAAGACGCTATGTAATTAAGACTAGCCAGCATAAGGTACATTTAAGACAATTAAAATCAAGATACAATGAAAAGAGAAAGATAGACAAAAGCAGAAAATAACTTCCAAAATCACACCCCCCAAATTTACACTTGTGGTGGGGGATCATTATTGGGAGGAGCTTGCGGTGCAATGGCGGGAGGCTCTTGGAAAAATAGAGGCTGGCGCAAATGAGGAGGGACCACGGGGCCATGTATGTAGGCAATTAAGAAGTTAAATTATTTGTGGTTGCGCTCAGCCTGCTGGCTTTGATTCTGGCGAAGGGTGAAGATGTTGTGCTGCACATTGACCAAGGCTTGGTGCAAGGTGATGTTATAAACATGCGACTCAAAGAGTGATTGACGGAGGAAGGATTGCTCATGGACAAAGAGGGATCGGAATTCACCAATTGCAACAACTATGAATGGGGTTGGAGGTTGATGATGAAGTGAGGCTTCAGATGTCTCGCCAACTTTAGTTTGGGGCTGCTTAGAGGGGCTAACATCCGAATCATGTGAGTCATCCACATGGGGCGAGTGATGTGAAGATAGGTGGTTCTACGGTGATTGGTAGGGCGATGCTGCTAGAGATTGATGATCTGAATCAGGCATGAGGGGGAGGGTGGCAAAAGCGTTAGGTATTGGCGACAAAGGTACAATAAGGCATGAAGGGATAATTGACAAAAGGGCCGAATAATTTGTGTGCTCGTTCATAGGAATGCGCTCTAGACTTGTAGGGGCAACTTCCTTCCCTTTGGCAGAAGGGCATTGCTTCTTTAGTTTTGGTGGTTGTGGAGCATTCAAGTCAATGATAGGGCGCTTGGGGAGTTCTGGGCAATGCGACAAATCTTTTAGAAGGATTTACAGGATCTTTGTATTAATCACTCCATGGACACAACCATAGGTTCCTCTTCAATTCCAAAGCCAACTGACAGATAGAGGCTAGTGACCGCCTATAGAAAGAAAAGTTGGTCGTGAGGTCTACCAACTGATCCTCGTATTTGTCTTGTAATCAAACACCCAACATCGATTGGAATGTAGCGAGCAATGCCATATGTGGCCATGACTCGATCCCTTGAAATATTTTTGTCATGCGTTGTGTGGATAAGTCGTTTTTTCACCAAATAGACCCACAAGTGCGCTTTGGGGAGGAGGCAATTGAAAACCAACGTGTGAATCCTTGTTATCGAAATTTAGTCACAACTCACAGCACCTGGCACACCTCAACAAAATGGTGTTGCATAAAGGAGAAATAGAACCCTGTTAGACATGGTTCATTCTATGATGAGTTATGCTCAGTTGTCTAGTTCTTTTTAGGGATATGCAATTGAGATTGCAATATATAGTTTTAATATGGTTCCCTCGAAAAGTATTTTTGAAATACCTTACGAGTTACAGAGAGAACGTAAAGGTAGTTTACGTCACTTCAGGATTTGAGGATGCCCAACACATGGAACGTTGTAAAAAAGTATGTCTATTTATATGCTATCCTAAAGAGATAAAAGATGGTTTCTTTTATGATCCTCAGGAAGATAAAGTATTTGTATCGACAAATGCAATATTCCTGGAGGAAGACCACATTAAAAATCATCAATCTCGTAGTAAGCTAGTATTAATTGAGATGTCCACAGAAACTACAGATAGATTAACAAGAGTTTTTGATTGAGCAGGTCCTTCAACAATACTTGTTGATGAAACTGGTACTTCATATCCTTCTCAAGAGTTGAGAATGCCTTGACGTAGTGGAAGGGTTGTGCAACAGCCTAACCAGTACATTGGTCTAATTGAAACTCAGGTCGTCATACGTGATGATGGCTTAGAGGATCCATTGACTTTTAAATAAGCAATGGCTTAAATGATTCACTGATAAGGACAAGTGGATAAAATTCATGGACCTCGAAATGGAGCCAATGTACTTCAATTTAGTCTGAGATCTTGTGGATCAACCAGAAAGGGTAAAACCCATTGGTTGCAAATGGATCTACAAGAGAAAATGAGATCAAGTTGGTGAGGTACAAACCTACAAAGCTAGACTCGTGGCAAAAGGGTTTACCCAAAGTAAGAGGGTAGGCTATAAAGAAACCTTCTCTTCAGTTGCCATGATCAATTTTATTTGGATACTTTAATCCATTGCCACTTTTTATGATTATGAAATCTAGAAAATGGATGTTAAGACAGCTTTTTTGAATGGCTATCTTGAAGAGAGTATCTATATGTCTCAACCAGAGGGGTTTACTGAACAGGGTCAAAAGTAAAAGGTTTGTCTGAACAGGGTCAAAAGTAAAAGGTTTGTAAGCTTAATAGATCCATTTATGGACTACAAGAAGCGTCTCGACCCTGGAACATGAGATTTGATACTACAATCAAATCTTATGGCTTTTAACAGAATGTTGACGAATCTTGTGTTTACAAGAAGATTGTCAACAAAAGTGTAGCTTTTCTGGTTCTAGATGTTGATGATATTTTGCTCATTCGGAATGAAGTAGAATTTCTAACTGACATTATGAAATGGCTAGCCATGCAATTCCAAATGAAGGATTTGGGAGAAGCACAATATGTTATTGGGATCCAAATCGTTCGAAACTGCAAGAACAGAACGATAGCCTTGTCTCAGGCATCTTATATAGACAAAATGTTGTCTTGATATAAAATGTAAGATTACAAGAAAGGTATGTTGCTTTCCAGACATGGAATTTATCTGTCTAAGGAACGGTGTCCTAAGACACCTCAAGAGGTTGAAGTTATGAAATTAATTTCATATGCATCAGTAGTAGGGAGTTTAATATATGTCATGTTGTGTACTCATCTCGACATATGCTATGCAGTTGGATTTATCAGCAGATATCAGTCTAATCCTGGATATGACCATTGGACTGCCATGAAAAACATTCTCAAGTATCTTCAATGAACGAGAGAGTATATGCTCATGTATGGTGCTAAGAATCTAATCCTTACTAGATACACTGATTCTGACTTTCAGATCGATATAGATTCTAGGAAATCTTTTTCGAGGCCAATATTCACTCTAAACGAAGGAGGTATAGTATGGAGGAGTATCAAGCAATGTTTTATTGCTAATTCCACCATGGAAGCTGAGTATATAGCTACCAGTGAAGCAGCTAAAGAAGCGGTGTGGCTCAGAAAGTTCTCGACCGATTTGGAAGTCATTCCCAATATGCATATGCCTATTAATCTGTATTGCGATAACAATGGAGCAGTTGCCAACTCTTAAGAACCACGAAGCCACAAACGTGGAAAGTACATTGAACAAAAGTATCATCTCATCAAGGAGATAGTATATAGAAGAGACGTGATCATCACATAGGTATCCTCCGAAGATAACTTAGTTGATCCATTTACAATGACCCTCCCAGCTAAAGTATTTGAGGGTCACCTAGTGGGACTAGGACTACGAGGGAAATAGAACAAAGGCAAGTAGGAGAAATATAATGGGTACCTAATGCCCTAGTTTATTGTATTTATTCTCTCGTTACTCAACATTGTATTTGTATATATATAACCACTGGAGTTTTAGTCCAAGTGGGAGTTGGTTAGATTTTATGTTCTAAAACTCGTAGTTTGCAAACAAGAAACATATTTTATTTTCAATAAAGATGTTATTGACATTTATTCAATAAAGTTGTTGTTGAATATATAAATTGCACTTATTAAGATTAAATCCAATAAACTTAAAGATTCATGGCTATTATATGAATATTTGAACTTTATGTGGAGGCATAAAAGTGGATCAGGTTCGAGTAAATAGTCAAAATGATCTATAGTATACAAATAAGGTTGGGTACCTTATTCTGGAAAGATTATTGGATGTAGCCCAATTAGTAGTTGTTACAATCATTGTAAAGTGCTACAAACGAAGTGATCCTAATTCATTCATGTGGTGACATGAGGAGTGGGGGCGTCCTGTGCAATGAATTTGCATAAGATCGGACCAAGAAATAATTCACTCTTACTATCTTTTCTCCTAAAATTCCCTCTAAAGCTCAGCTTATTTTGAATCTCACAACTCAATCTAGGATTCCTAGAGCATAGTAGGGAAGACCTTGTGGTGGTTCACGATCAAAAGAGGAGAAGATTGCAATTGAATTTGAAGATTCAAGAAGATCTTCAAATGTATTTAAAAACCCTCTTTTCATTTGATGTACATGCTTAGTTTGAAGCAAAATTTGATGAATTAGAGTGCTTAATGATTCTGTTTTCTTCCGCTGCATGCTTGTTGAAGCTAACATAAGCTATATTAAATAACCTAGGATCTTAGTTCAATAGTCTTAGGTTACCGCAACTAATATTAAATAAAATAATATTTTATTTTATTAAATAAATAATCTATTTGTACAAATAAATTTACAAACTACGAAACCACGAGATTTAAGGCATCAACCTCAATAGGATTATTAATCTTCAGGGGCATATTGCCGAAATTCCCCTTATTTGCTAATGTTGTGTTGTTTTTGGGCTCATTTTATCCATAGAAATCAGATGCAATGATAAGTGTGATGTTGTTCTTTCTAAGTCAAACTCTAAGTTCCCTCTTAAAATCCTCTTCCAGGATGTTTTACTCCACATCTTCTACTTCTTCCTCTTTATCAAGCATCGTTGATTAAAGGCTATCCTTTATTAGACTCTGAGGGAGAAGATTGAGAATCAGAGATCACCATGTTGTCCGGGCTTGAGATGGGTACATTTGAGATTGGACACAATGGGCACAAGTCCACAATTAAAGCAATCTCTGGATTGCTTGGCCCATATGTAAGCACTTTTTCTTCTTGGGTCGGCTTATTTAAGGGATTGCTACATAAAAGACCTAAAGAATAGGCACATTTTTCTTCTTGAACATTTCATTTTTTATTTAAAAAAAAAAAAGACCTATTGACCTCCCTATTTTCACTAATATCAGTGGTTATTTATAATTTAGCCATCACTTACGTTATATATATATATATATATATTTGTCTATTTACTTCTCTCTCTTCCATGCATACTCTCTCTCCCCCATGTATACTCTCTCTCTCCCCCATATATATTCTCTCTCCCCAGTAATATATTTCATATATTCTCACCCCCAAAATTTGCACCCATTTCTTCCTCTTCCCTCTCTTTTCTCCTTCCGAAAGTGTGAGTTGCAAGCGGTAGGCAACAACATGGGGTGAATTAATGCCTTGACACGAAATGACACGAATGACTTGAGACAAACCGATGGCGAAGGCGGCATGAGGCGAATCGACGATGATGGGTTGAGAAAATTTGATCTACGGCACGACGGGGCGAACAAATCTAGTCAACGACAACGGGGAGAGAGATCTGTGGCGGCCATGGCTGAAGAAGAAGAGATGAAGATGGAATGTTATGTATATAAACCCCCATATGAAGATGGACATTATTTTTCTTATTTTTTTTATATATACTGTGATATATATGTACTTTTTTTAGCTTTTGTAGGAAATTTGATATATATTGTGATATATGTATTCATTTATTTAATATAAACGAGTGTTTTTTTTTTATATAGACTTATTGTATTATGATATATATACTGTGGTGTAAACGAAATTTATGAAAATTTATATATTGTGATATATTTCACATATTGGTTTTATACTGTAATTTATGTTAAGCATTAAGTCAATGTCGAATTTATAAACTGTGAAAACCAACATAAATAGAAAATTAAATTTCATTAAATGCATTTTTTTCCAAATTGAAAAATAGAAAAAAATAAAATAAATTCATTTTCTCTCTCCAATTGATAAATGAGAAAAACTATTTGAAATGTATTTTCTATCTTTATAATAAATGCATTTTCTCTCTTTATTGTTAAAGTAGCTTCGAAAATAGGATATATATATATATACATATAACAAATATAAATAAATATAAAAAAGGGTAAAACTGTCTAGAAATAACAATAAAAGACCTTTTTAAAAATAAGTTTAAAAAGATTCAAGAAAATATATAGCCAATGATAGGCTTTTTACGTAAAAATACCTTAATTTAACTCGAACCGGGCTTTTAACCCTATAAACCATCTTTTCAACTTTCTTTTTTTGGTAGACCTTGGGGCTTATTGGGCTTCTGGGGTTAATCGGTCGGGTTGGAGAAAAGTCATGATTAAAATAGTAGATTTTGTTTTGTAGGGATGGAAAAGACACCTTCCATTTAACTTTCTACTCATTTAATTGTGAAAGAGTTGATTGCCGGCGCTTCCCAACCCTAGTGCATGCCACCATCAGATCTGAAGCCTTCAACTACTTGGTTTCATGAAGCTTCTCTATACATGAAGTCGTTTATCGTGTCGGAGCTAAGTGGAGTCGTTGATCGCCGCTCGGTTTCAAGGTTCGTCGTCGTTGAGATTTCGTGGGTGGGTAAGATCTGAGATTTCGACATCCCAATTTTGCTGGTGATTTCATGGGGGTAATTTCGTGAGATCTAAGATTGGTGCAGGGCGGATCTAGGTTTGAGTGTGGAGGTGCAGGGTAGATCTTGGTTTGAGTGTGGACTTGTTTCGACTGATGGTTCGTAGGCATTCTCCACTTCGACTCAAAGGTAAGGTTAGGCCTCATCCACCTCTAAGATAGCCATATCGCGTTCTGAAACCTGTAGCTATGGACTTGGTTGTGTCTGTTGGGTGTGATGTTGATGTTGGTGCAGTGGTTGAGGCACATCGGGGAAAACAAGTGACGGCGGTGGACCAACATAGGTTGAAGACAGAGTTTAATCTAGAACTGGCGGGTGGTTCAGTCAATGTTGGTCCAATTCAGGAAAGTCTAGGATTTATTGGTCGTGTTCCTTCTGACTAGTCGGTTGGTCTGGGTGGTGGCTCGGGCCTTGGGCTTGTTTTGGGCTCGAGTGGAAGTGGGTTGAATTCTGCTGAGTCAGGGTATACTGGGCTGATTCTAAAGTCCCAAGATGGGAAAAGGTTGAATGGAAAGGTTCGAAGTGGGTCATTTGGTGAGGTTTGTTTGTTTGGGGCTGAAAAAGGTCGGCTTGGGCTATCATTTTCGGGGGTCGGGTTTGAAAAAAGGGAGGTTGTTAAGTAATTTTAATTGGGCGGGAGTCAGGGGTGAAGTGGGCTTACTAGGTTCGGAGAAGAACTTCGGTTGGGCGAAGCGGGCTAGTTCAGGTTGATGGGGTTGATCTAGAGCATCTACAAGGAAGGGTCGTGGGTAGGGTTGATGAGGTGGGGGAGTCTTCGTTGACCAAGGGTAACATTAATGGTGTTTTGCATGGTCCATTGGGGGAGTCTGGCTCTGGTTCAACTGAACCGGTAGTCCCATTGGTAGGCATTGCGGTACAACCAGCGATTCATTGGTCGGTTCTGGAATGGCAAGCAGTGCTTCGTTGGGGAGGAAGTCATGGATCGCCTTGTTTGGGTCTAATTTGAAGAAAAATTTGGATTTGACCCTTCTAGTAGTGGAGAATGATAGAGTTATTGTTGGGCCATGTGAAAAGGTTGTTGATGCGGGTATTACTATGTGGGAAAAATCCTTGTTGGGTCAGTTTGTAGATCCGAAGCTCCCTTACCCTATGATTTTGTCGACTCATTCAGAGGATTTGGAGTCATGTCGGGATGCCTACCATTATGTTATTGGAGAATGGTCTGATTATCTTCAAATTTCTTAATTCGGAATCGCATGATTGGGTGATGGATAATGGTCTATGGCACTTGGGTGGAAAACCCATCTTACTTCGTTAGTGGTCTCCAGGTATTATCCTTGAAACCTTTGTTTTTTATTCTGTACCTATCTGGATTACGTTGGAATAGGTTCCACTGAAGTTGTGGACGAAAAGGGGGATAGTTGTTTTGCCTAGTGTAGTGGGTAGACCTGTAACACTTGATGCTACACCTAGAGAGAGGGGTCATTTATTGTATGTTAGAGTTTGTGTGGAGGTGGATGGTGATTTGTTGATGCCTCCTACGGTTAGAATGTAAGGTCAGAAATTTATAGTTCCAGTGTCGTATGAATGGAAACCTCGTAAATGTGGTTGTTGTAGTTCGTTTGGACATACTGCTATTATGTGTGAGAAGTAGAGTATGTATAAGGTTCAGGACTTAAGTATTATGGTGGCTGGGGATGTTTCTGGGGACAAGGGTGGAAATGTAGGTGGACTTGCTCCTGAGGGTGTGGGGGTGGATGTAGTTGATGTTGGGTGGGTGGGGGAAGAGGTTGCTAGCCCAGTTGGTGTGAATGGAGGCATAGGGGTGATGATGAGTTCACATTGGTTAGTCGTTGTTGGCGTGAGAGGGGTGTTGATAGTGGTAGAATTAGTAGTGGGTCTCCGAGACCTACGCCTCTAGGTAGATTAGTTCGTGAATCCCCTAGGATTAATAGTTTTGTGCAGCTCGTGGATGAGCATAACCAGTTCGGTATTCTGCGAGAGGAGGGGGGTGACTCACTTGCACTGGTTTTAGTGCAATTTGATCCTAATCCGTTGCTTGTTCTAGATGGTAATACTGGGAATACGAGCAATAGAATTGTGGGAGGAAACAATGGGTAGGTTTTGTCAGTATTATGATTTGGTGCTCTTGGAATGTTAGGAGGTTGAATGACCCTATTAAATGTAGGGTGGAGATGGATTTTCTTTGTTCATCTTCAGTTAGCTTTTGTTGTCTACTTGAGACTAGGGTGCGAGCAGAGAACTTTAATACAATGTTTGGCCGATTTGGGGGTTCCTAGAAGTATGTGTGTAGTTATAGGCCTAGAGGTGTGGGGTGTACTTGGGTGATGTGCAAAAAGAATCTGTTTGACTTTTCTCCTTCGATTATTAATAAACAGTGTATTATAGGGTGTCTTAGGGAGCTAATCTCGTCGGTTACTCTGAATGTAACTGTTGTATATGCTTCTAATAATATGGCTGAGAGGCATGCCCTCTGGAGATCGTTAGTGGATATTTGCTCTTCTTGGCAAATCAATGAGGCAATTATGGGTGATTTTAATGAAATTCGCAACCTTTCGGAGGCCTTTAGGGGGTGAGATGGAGGAGTTTGATGCAGCTATTCATGAGGTTGACCTGGTAGAGTTGGGTCTTCAGGGTAACTGTTTTACATGGACGAGTAAAGTTAAGGGGGCTGGTATTCTGCGTAGATTAAATAGATTCCTTGTGAATGAGTTGTGGTTGGATTTGTGTCCTCTTACTAAGATTAGGGTGTGGTCGTGGGGAATTTCTGATCATAGCCCCGTTTTGGTCACCATTGATATTTATGTTACACGTCTAGTTCCCACGTTTCGTCATTTTAATCATTGGGCTAATTTTGCTGATTTTTTTACTGTTGTGGATTCTATTCGGAAATCGCATCCTGGAGTGTCCCTTTTAGTTAGTTTGATGAGGGACTTGAAAGCCTTAAAACCAGTCCTACGTAGTATTTTTAGGAGGAAGATAGAGGGTTTGAGTAGCTTGACTCGGGAGGCCAGAGGAAGGTTGAAGGTTGCTCAAGTTGCGGTAGAGTCTAACCCATCTTCTGATATTTTGATTCGGGAGGCTGCTATGGCGACTGGGGAGTTCTAGAGACTAGTGAGACTGGAGGAGGCTTCACTTCGTTAGAAGTCTCGTGTTCGATGGTTGGAGTTAGAGGACCAGAACACGTCATTTTTTCACCGGATTGTTCAAGCGCATTTGGTGAAGAATGGTTTACTATCGGTGTATGATTCTGATGGGATTTTTCAGTCTTCTCATAGCAGGGTGGCGGAAGTGGCTGTTAAATATTTTAGTGGGAGTTTGGGGTCACAGAAGGTGGGTTATAGAGATCTTACCTCCCAAATTGATGCTATTGTGAAGTTTCATTAGCCTAATGATTGTATTCAAGAGATGTGCAGACTGGTTACTTGGGACGAAGTGCGTAATGTCTTGTTCTCAATGAAATTGGAAAAAGTTCCTGGTCCGGATGGTTTTCCTGTGGAGTTTTATAAATCTACTTGGAGTGTGGTGGGGGATGATTTTTGCTCAGCTATTTGTCATTTCTTTCTTACGTGTTATCTTCCCAATGGGGTGAATGCCATGACTTTTACCCTCATCCCTAAGAGACCTGGGGCTAATCGTATGGAGGATTTTCGCCCTATTGCGTGTTGTAATGTGACATATAAGTGCATCTCAAGGATGATTGCTGATAGACTTCATGTGTGTTTGCCTCAGTTTATTAGTGGGAAACAATCTACATATGTTCCAGGGCGAAGTATCATTGATAACATTCTTCTGTGCCAAAAGCTTGTTGGGGGTTATCAGCTTAACAGAGGTAAACCGTGCTATGTGTTGAAGGTGGATCTTCAAAAAACCTATGACTTTGTTAATTGGGACTTTTCATTTGATGTTCTTCTGGCTATTGGAACACCTTTAAAGTTTGTGAGCAAGATTCGTGCTTGTGTTACCTCCCCGCTCTTCTCCGTGATGATTAAAGGTGTTCTAGAGGGATACTTTCTTGGTAGGAAAGGGTTACGGCAGGGAAATCCTCTATTTCCATTTTTGTTTGTGCTGGCTATAGAGGTCTTATCCTGTATGTTGAACAATCCTCCTCTCTCTTTTGTGTTTCATCATAGGTGTGAGAAGGTGAGGCTGACTCACTTGTCGTTTGTGGATGTTCTCATAATTTTTTGTGAAGTTGATTATGCCTCATTGAGTTTTGTGAATTAGATGTTACATCAGTTTGCAAGGTTTTCTAGGTTGGTGGCTAATGTTGGGAAAGGCTCTATATTTTTTGCTGGTGTTTCTGGTGATGTTGCGAGGGACCTGGCTAGGAGTATGGGGTTTGCCCTAGAGTCATTACCTGTGTGTTATCTTGGGTTGCCTTTGTTGTTGGGTAGGTTAAAGGTTGGGGATTGTGCCTTATTGATTCAGAAGATTACTGCGAGGATTAGAAGTTGGGCTGCGAGATCTCTCTCTTTTGCGGGGCACATGCAATTAGTCCAGTCAATGTTGTAGAGCTTCTAGGTTTACTGGTCTAGCGTTTTTGTGTTGCCTGTTTTTGTTGGCCAGGAGGTGGATCGTATCTTACGGGCGTACTTGTGGTGTGGACGAGTTGATGGTAGAGGGGGTGTGCGTGTTGCTTAGGATGAGGTTTATTTGCCAAAATCTAAAGGGTGTTTGGGTATTCACCATACACCTTTCTAGAATGTGGTACCTATTTTGAAATTGTTATGGTTATTGCTTGTGCAATCTGGGTCTTTGTGGGTTGCTTGATAGAAGCGTATATGCTTTGAGGGTGATCTTTATGGGAAATTTGCTTGGAGTTGGGGTGGTTGTGGTGTTTAAGGGCGAGATTACATTGTCGGGATAGGCTTAAGCCGCTGGTCAAGATACAAGTTGGTAATGGGAGGAGATGTTTTGCTTGGTGGGTTCCGTGGTTGCCTATGGGGTCTATCTTGGAGAATTATGGGGAAGGGATGGTCTATGATGTTGTGAGCTGTCATAAGGCTAAACACTCAAATTTCTTATCTGATGATGGTTATTGGCATTGGCCTTTGTTATCTTGGGAGTTGTGTGATTTGTGGGATTTGGTTCAGGATGTGGTTCCAAAGGTGGAGGAGGAGGATAGTTGGGTTTGGGTTCCGAGTGGTAATGATCATTTCACTATTTCCAGTGCATAGGAGAGTTTGCGTCCTAGGGTGGCTTGGGCTTGTTTGGTTTGGTCTAGGGGTAATATTCCAAGGCATTCATTTTGTGCCTGGTTGGCAGTGAAGGATAGGTTGGGCATTTGGGATTGGTTGAGGAGATGGGATCAGTAGGTGGACAATGTTTGTCTGCTCTGTTTGGGTGAGGTAGAGTCCATGGATCATCTGTTCTTTGACTTGTGTTTGGGCGTGAAATTTAGAAGGGTTTGATGCGTTTGTTGGGTTCATCTCATCGTGTTGCTAGTTGGGATGTGGAGTTGAATTGGATGTGTCGGGTGGGGACTGGTAAGGGTGTGAGGATTAAGTTATTCAAAGTCTTTTGGTGTGCATCGATTTACTATATTTGGCAAGAGAGGAACCATCAGTTACACGGCGGTCAGCAGAGATTGGTGTCTACTGTGTTTCAGCTTATTGTCTCTATGGTTCGTGCACGTATTGCTTTGTGGTGGATTGATCTTCATGGACTTATCTAGTTTGTCTAATTTCTTCGTTCTTTGTTTGGATACTTTACCTTTGTATTTCAAGTTTCTAAGGTCCCCGATTGTGGGGTGTCTTTTTTTCTTCTGGATGTTTTGTTATTTGTTCGTATTTTCCTTTCTGTTTGTTTTGTTTTCTCGCCACTGGGCATCTTTGTAGGTGCTTCTTATGCTTTGATGCCTTGATCTCAGGCTATAGGATCCCTCTTGTTGTTGTATAATAATATTACCTATTCAAAAAAAAAAAAAAGAAAGAAAGAAAAAAGAAAAGATACCTTCCTCTTTATGATTGGACGTCCCCTTTCTTCTTCAACCATTTTTTGTTTTCCTTTTTCCTTCGTTGTAAGAGTTTTTCTGTTCCCCATATTGTTCACATCGCCGATCTCATCATTTCTTCTGTCACTATCAGAATTTTAATTGTTCTTGGAATTTTTGTTGTCATCGACCAGTATAATCGGCGGGATAAAAAGCCAATTCGTGTTGCATAGCTAGGAAACAACTTCGTGTTGCATGGATAAAAGTCATCCAAATTTCAAACTTGACATAAAAATGTCCCACACTCCCCCACCATTGTATCTACAAAGGAGTTTAACTTGTTCCTTGTCTTCGAGGAAGGTGGTTGCCTTTTTTGCATGAAAAGTTTTGTAGGTCAGCTTCGAATCCGTTTGTGCCCTGATTTTTTTAAAGATCTTTAACCAGACGTCATGAAAGCAATGTCTTGTGACTAATACCGCATGGTCCCAGTTGAGGCCTTCCTCTGCTTCCACTTTCAGTATGTCATAATTCGAGGGGGATTTCTTCTTCTCCTAGAGAAATATTCTTTGAGTTTGTGTCAGGGGAGCTTCAAAGAGATAGAACTTCAGGATAAGTATGTATTAGGTTGTCTTCATTAGAAGAGGGTGAAAAAGATAGGTAATTTGGTCTTCTGCTGGTCTATCCTTGATGAAAAAAAAGTCTTTTTTACTCAGGTTCAATTTGAAAGTGGTCATAGACAAGAAAGATATTCAGTCCCTTTTGTCTGTGCTTTCTGAAAGTAAAATGCATATTCTCCGATCCCTATTATCAACACGGAAAATTTCAGCAATGTTTCCTTTCTGATTATGTGTCTTTTCCATCCAAAGACACTAGTCAAGGAACTGCTTTTCCTATGTGAATATATACTAGGTCTCCTTTGGAGAGTCGTATTTGGAAAGTCTTTAGGATATGGTTAGGCTCTATTCTTAGGGTATTAGTACAGTATTTATACCCCTGTACAGTTCCTTGTACAAATATACTTGATATATACATCTTTAACTTGGTATCAGAGCCCTCTTCCATCTTCAACCGTTCCATGTATAGTTCAGGCTCTAAATCTACACCTCTCCAGATCCGGTGAGCTTTGACGCAACAAGGTCGAACGTGTTAGATCCATCCAAACCGATGTCCAGTCGTTCTCTGTCAGATCCGTTCTCAAGTCCATTCTCAGTTGTAGATCCGTTGCAAATCCGTTCTCAAATCCATTCTCTGTTGTAGATCCGTTGCAGATCTGTTCGGCGTCCACTCTGTGTCAGTTGGTCTCAAGTCGTTCTGGCATCCGTTCTCTGTAGATCCATCCAGTTGGTCATGTTTCAGATCTCGTGCGTCCAGTCAGTCCAGATCCCGTGCATTCAAAACTTCGCTGTAGCTCTGTCTAGCCGGTCCATTACATCAATGTCAGCGTCTGTTGTAGATCCGATGAGCTCGTTTTTGGTCTATCGATTCTACCCAGTCGAGCCATCTAGGTCTACCTTCCCGAGTCGAGCCGCCCAGATCCGTCAAATTGCACCGATTCCATCAAGCCAAGCCAAGTCGATCTTGTCGAGCCGAGCCGAGCTGCTCCTATTAAGTCTACCTGAGCCGGTCCTGTCGAGCCAAGCCAGTCCTGTCAAGCTGAGTTGAGTCGATCCTATAAAGTCGAGCCGAGTCGGTCCTGTCAGGCCAAGTCAAGCCGTTTCTGTCTAGCCGAGTTGATTTTGTCCAAGTCAAGCCGCTGAGACGGTTTTAGTCAAGCCAAGCATTTGAGGCTGTTTCTTCTCCTTCTAAGCCGCCAAGCCACATGGAAAAAGATCATGTATTTCGTCCCATTTGTACTATTCTTGATGGGATAAATTACATTACTTGGGCATCAAATGAAGAGTTTCCTAATCGGGCATAAATTATGGCGAATTTTCACTGGTAATATTCCCCAGCCAGTCAAGATATCCATTGAGGACGATACTAAATTTCTTAAACGATTAAAGGATTGGGACAGCAAAAACCATTAAATCATCACGCTCGAAAATACATCTATACCGGCCATTCACGTTCAGTTTGATGTGTTTGATGATGCCAAGAGTTTATCAGATTTCCTGTCTACCCGGTTTCGGTCTGTTGGCTTAGCTCACTACTATCAACTGCACAACACTCTGATTAATCTTACTTAGGAGACGGGGCAATCTGTTAATGGCTACTTATCTACAATTCAGCCTATCTGGACACAATTGGATCAAGCTAAAATTAGTACTGATCACCTTCGCCTTATTAATCTTCTTATGGGGCTTCATCCAGAATATGGGTTGACCATGCTGCTTTGCTCCATCGTAGTCCCCTTCTGTCTTTTGATGCAGCAATTCAAGAAATTATGTTTGAAAAAAAATGTCTTAGCATCACTCCTTCC
The DNA here is from genome assembly GCF_009727055.1 of Benincasa hispida. NCBI lineage: Eukaryota > Viridiplantae > Streptophyta > Magnoliopsida > Cucurbitales > Cucurbitaceae > Benincasa > Benincasa hispida. The sequence goes on from NC_052359.1 coordinate 47,740,694, forward strand.
CGGCAATCAGAGGTTGTACTCGCCAGCACTCATATACCTAATACTTTTGGAGCTTCCTTTTGTAAAAGTTGTAAGCTTATTGGGCATAAGTTTGATGACTATACAAAAGTCGAGTGCAGATAATGTCATAAAAGAGGTCATATTCTGGACAACTGTCCTACAAGACCACTGTGACCACCGAGACATACTTCTAAGTCTTGATCTTTTAAACCTAATCCTAGCTCTGCTTCTACTGTTGCTGCTGCCTCTTTTGCTGACTATGAACCTTCCCCGTTTACTTTTCAAATGAGTAACTTACAAGACTTGCTTAAACAGGTGATTTCATCCAATTCCTCCGTGTTTGCTGTCTCTCTAGGTAATAGATGGCTTCTTGATTCCATTTATTGTAACCATATGACATCTGATTTTTCTCTTCCGACTGCATCCACTCTTGCCAAATCTCTTCCTTCTATTTATGCTGCTGATGGTAATTGTATGATCATATCCTATGTTGCCTCTGTTGACACATCCCTGTTATAGCTTTCTAATACTTATTGTGTTCCAAATCTGTCCTTTAATCTTGTCTCTATCGGGCAATTGTGTGACCTTGGTTTAACGATGTCTTTTTCTTTTACTAGGTGTCAGGTTCAGGATCTGCGGACGGGATAGATGATTGGTACTGGCTGAAAAGTGGGAAGATTTTTTTAGCTCACATTTCTTTGACTTTCTATTTGTTCTCTTTTTGCCCCTGTCACCGACTCTGCTATCGATCAGTGGCATCTCCATCTCGGCCATGCTTCTTCCGAAAAACTCAGTCATTTATCTCTAGTCACAATTTGAATAATGTCTCCAAGTTTGTATCTTTTGACTGTTTGAATTGCAAACTTACAAAACAACCCTCATTGTGTTTTTCTCAGTCTAGTTCTATAAACGATATTCCTTTTGACTTAATTTACTCTGATATTTGGGGACCCGCTCCTATTTCCACTGTCAATGGGTATCGCTACTTCGTTTTATTCATTGATGATTACTCTCAGTTTACATGGATATATTTCCTTAAACACCGCTCTTCCCTATCTTAAATATATATTGATTTTGCTAATATGGTTCATACTCAGTTTTCTCGCACAACCAAGGTTCTGCGTACAGATAACGCCTTGGAATATAAGGACTCCAAGCTCCTTTTCTTTATCACCCAACAAAACACTCTTGTTCAGCATTGTTGTCCTCATACCTCTCAACAGAATGGGCGAGCAGAGCGGAAACATCGTCACATCCTCGACTTCTTCTAGGCCCAACTTCTATCTGACTTCTATCTTGCAAAGTTTTGGGGTGAAGTCGCTCTTACCTCTGTCTACACAATCAATCGTCTTTCTTCACCTGTTCTTCAAAATGCTTCTCCGTTTGAACGTTTATATAGTACTTCCCCTAATTACTCTAACCTTAGGTCTTTGGTTGTGCATGTTTTGTACTTCTTTACCCTCATGGATACACCAAATTAGAACCACGTGCGCATCTCTATTGCTTTCTTGGCGATGGAACTTAACAAAAAGGTTTCCGTTATTGGGACCCTCTTTCTAACAGATTGCACATCTCCCGCCATGTGACTTTTTGGGAGTACATTATTCTCTCTAGTCTCTCAACCTTTCATGATTCTCTCTTGAGTCCTCTTCTCTATGTTTCTAATGGTTTGTTTGATCTTTTCCCTTCTTCTGCATCTTCTGATGATTCTGAGCTTGACCAATCTGTCCCTATCTCTGTTGACCTTGATCAGCCTTCTATCTCACCTGTTGAATCTAGACCTGTTCTTGATCTAGCCTCTTCTGTTTGACGCTCCACTAGAGTAAGGGCGCATTCTACTCACCTTTGAGATTTTGTTTGTTTTTCTACTATCAGTTCGTTGGTTGAACCTACCTCTTTTTGTGAGGCAAATACTAATCCTTTGTGGTAGTAAGCTATGAGAAGAGAACTTCAGAATCTCGACAAAATGCACACACAAGACTATGTTGACTTACCCCCCGGGAAAAGCCTCATTGGTTACAAGTGAGTCTACAAGATCAAAACTCACTTTGACACTTCTGTTGAGCATTATAAAGCTCGGTTGGTAGAAAAAGTATATTCTCAAAAGTATGGATCAATTACGAAAACACCTTTGCACCTGTGCCAAAAATGACATCTGTTCAGTGTCTCTTAATAGTTACTGTAGCTAAACAGTAGCCACTTTTTCAAATGGAAGTCAAGAACGCCTTCTTTATGGGACCTTATCTGAGGAAGTATACATGCAACCACTCCCAGGTGTCTCTTTTTCATCCCAGAAGGTATGCCTCCTTCGCCAAGCAATGTATGGTTTGAAGCAAGCCCCTCGAGCTTGGTTTGCAACTTTTAGTTCCACTATCATTCAACTTGGATATACGTCCAATTCTCATGACATAACACTATTTACACGGCAGACAATTCATGGTATTGTTCTACTTCTCCTATATGTTTATGATAAGATTATTGTTGAGGATGATCCTCATGCTATCTCTGATCTACAATGCTAGCTTGGCGAACACTTTGAGATGAAGGACTTGAGTTCACTCAGTTACTTTATTGGCCTTGAAGTATCGTTGAGCTCTGCTAGTTATACATTGTCTCAAGTAAAGTATGCCTTGGATATTTTGATGCGCTTTGGTGTTATAGACTCTGCTACAGCTTCAACACCACTCGGTCCCAATGTTCACTTGACTCCATTTCATGGAATTCCACGTGAGGATGCCAGTATCTATCAGCAGCTTGTTGTTAGTATTATTTATCTGACAGTCACTCATCTTGACATTGCATATCTTGTTCACATTGTTAATCAGTTCATGGCCGCCCCTCGGACCATTCATTTTACTGTTGTTTTTCATATTCTCCGTTATGTCAAAGGTACTTTAGGGCATGGACTTCAGTTTTCTTCCCATTCTTCCTTGGTTTTATCAGGCTATTCTGATATTGATTGGGTTGGTGACCCCACTAACCGGCGTTCTACCTCCGCTTATTATTTCTACCTCGGTAATTCTCTCATTTCTTGGCGCAATAAGAAACAAAGTGTTGTTTCCCGTTCTAGTACGGAGTCTGAATATCGTGCTTTGGTTGATGCTACGTCAGAACTATACTTCACTGTGACAATCGTAATGCCATCCAGATTGCATATAATGATGTTTTTCATGAACACACCAAGCATATTGAGAATGATTATCACTTTGTTCATCATCATCTCTTGAGCGAAACTCTAATTTTTCGCTCTGCTTCCACCGCAGAGCAACCCGCCGACATTCTCACCAAACCTTTGCCTCCCGGTCATTTTCTCTAACTACTTAACAAACTCAAGTTGATTCCAACCTTACCACCTTGAGTTTGAGGGAGGGTGTGAATGTATACTAGGTCTCCTTTGGAGAGTCTTTAAGATATAGTTAGGCTCTATTCTTAGGGTGTTAGTCAGTATTTATACCCTTGTATAGTTCCTTGTAGAAATATACTTGATATATACATCTTCAATTTCCTGAAGAAAAAAAACGAGTCATTTTGGGAGTATCAATCAGAGTTTTAAAGATGGTACTCAACCAATTCAAGGATCCAGAGATTAAAGACAACGAGAAGAATTTGTATGGCCTCGCCTCGGTTAGAAGAATCTTCGAGCTTCTAAAACACTTGTCTACAGAGTGGATAAATTCTTTACTTTCAACAGAGCATGTGCACGGAAGTTGACTAGAGATACTCATTTTGGAAGTTGACTAGTGGAACCTTTTCATTCAGGTCAAGTGCCTCCTAAACGTAGATGTGGCTATATCGAACTGGGTTACCAACTCTTTATGTTCATTGGCTCTTATTTCTCTCGCTTTAGTTATCTTGGCTTTACTCATGTTTATGTCTTTGTATTTGACTTGTGAGTAGAAGCAATTTGACACATCATTTTTCATTTTTAAATACAAACTTGAACCTTTAGTCTCAATCATTTTTTTTAATTAACACATGGATATTCAAGATCAACAATTTTCATAAAGTCATATTAATATAGAAAGAAAAGTCCCTAACCGAATCATGAATGAAAATGAAAATGCCAAAACAATAATGACAGTTAGTTTGATTAATACAAAGACAAAAAAGCTAATTAAGGGCTCACTTAGCCCGAATTCTAAATTACTAAAAAAACAACACTTTTAGACTTTGCATGGTCCTTCTATGACGGACAGTTGGACCTTATTTTGTTCTTTGTTTGGTTCCTTCTCTATAATTTCTTCCTCTTTTGTACCTGTTATGGAGTAATATGCATATAGAAATAGTTGAAGGAGGCCTGAAAGTACTCCAACTCCATTGCAAATCTGCAACATTTCTCAAAAGCAAGAACAAATGTCAATTAATATGTGCATCCATGCAAATATTAGACCCTTCAACTTAATCTTTTTATCTAATAAGTCATCCAAATGAATTTCTAATATTCTCTTAAACTTTATTTTTGTATTTAGTAGGTCTTTAACCTGTTAGAAATTTTATAAAAAAAAATCCTAAGCAATTGATTTTATATCTAGCATATCTGAGAAAATGTTGAATGGTTACATAAAAAATAGGGATAGTTGCAAACATAGTAATCGGGCCTAAAGTAATTTCAGATATAGCACAATGGAAAAAAAATTACAAATATAACAAAATTTAAATTTAACTCTCAGTGATAGTAGAAGTAGTCCATTACTAGCTAATAAAAGCCTATCAATGATAGAGTTTACAAGTGATAGAATCTAATAGAGTTTATCACTGATAGATTTTTCTATATTTACAGTTCTTTAAAAATATTGTTATGAAAATATTAATTATTAATTATTCCTACTATATTGCTATTTTAATATTATTTAACCAAAATAGTTTCATAATAATTCATAAAATAGAGATATATCTCCAAAATTATGTTTATGAGATCCAAAGTACTCTTCAATAATAAACTCATAGTTTAATTATTTTTTTTTCTTCACCATATCAAGTGTTTGCATTTAAAGTGTAAAGTACGTACCAAGATATAGATATCAAATTTGATCAGGGCATAAGACATCCAAATGCAACCGTTGAGAAAGCTGGCTAATGAGAGAGTAAATGGCATATACTTGACACTCTTTGTCTTTATCACCTTTTTCTGTTGAAATAAAAAAGATTAGTATAGTTATAGTTCAATTAGCATCAAATATATATTTTTTCCTAAGAAATTTTAGAGGTTCAAATCAATTTATATTTAACACGAAAAAAGGTCCATATTCATTTTTCATTCATCAATAATGTAGGCTATGTTAAATCATTACAAAATTCTGTGTGCGTAATTGAGTATTAATTTAATTCATGAAGTGTATCATTATCATCATCAACTTAAAAATTGTAATTTCAATGGTTAAATTACAAATTTAGTCTTAAGATTGTGAGAGTTTGTATTTATTTGGTTAATGAATTTTTAATTTTATGTTTAATAAGTTACTGACATATTATATATAAATTTGAATTTTGTGTTCAATAGAACCTCAAAAAAAATTAACTTTGTTATAGGTAGGTTCATGAATTTTCAAAATTTTAAAAGTCTAAAGACTAAATTTTTATTTTCTAAGCTAAGATTAAAACAAACAGACATAACTCTCAAAATTCATAAGCTAAATTTGATAACTTAATCTTAAAAAGTTATATTAAAATATTTTAACTCTAGTCTTTTTATTTTATTTTTTTAGTACAATAACAAATGATAGGATTCAAACTAAAGATCTCATAGTCGACAACACATATTATATGTCTATTGAGTTATGCTCGTTTTGGATAAATATTTTATTCTAATAACACATAATTTAAATGAGAGAAGACAATTTTATTGTTTTTTTTCAATGTATCACAATAAGAAGTAAATTGGAATTTACTTACCATAATGGTTAGAGGAGAAATATACATCAAGATGTTGAAAATGTCACAAATAATTCCAACCATCAATGATCTATTCTTTGTTCCTCGCAAAGCTAATATGGTTATGTGAATAACGATGGACACGAATATGAGTTCTATTAGAAGAGAGATGCACACTTTCGTCTGAAATAACACCAAATAAAATAACATAAAATTGTGAGAGATTTTCGAGATTTTTTTTAATGAATCAAATAAAATCTAAGAATAAAAAAAATTAATCCTTAGTACAATAATATAAAAAACACCTTCGTCTTTTTATTTTATTTACAATGAAAGAAGGAAGCAGTTGAGACACTCAATAATAATGTGCCATATAACATTTTTCTTAAAAAAAAAATTATTTTTATGAAAGAGAAGCATAAAATTAATCCTTGTCTTTTTTTTATTAATTTAAGGAACATTATTAATTTCTAAAATAACTTGAAAGTTTAGAAATAAAAACATATATAGAAAAAGACATGTCTAGTGCCTCTCATTTCTTCTTTCTTTTTTTTTTTTTTTCTGAATTTGGCGTTTTATTTTCAAAGTTTCACAAAAAATTAAAAATTAAAAATATCAAATATTTTGACCTCGTTTGGTAAGTTTTTTTTAAAAAAATTAAAATATTAAATCTATTTTCTTCTTTTTTTTTATAATAATTTACATTTTTATTAAGTACAATGGTAGAATTCTTAACCAACCAAAAACAAAAAAGAATTTTTAAAAGATACTTTTTTTATTTTTCAAAACTTGTCTTGGTTTTTTAATTATTGTTAAAAAATAGATAATAAAGAAGTATCTTTAAGCTTAATTTAAAAAAAAATAAAAGGCTAAAAAATGAAATGGTTACCAAACGGGCCTTAATATTTTAATTCTAAACAAAGTGTTGTTAATTTTATGTTTTAGAGAATGAGAAATATGCTATAATCATTTTATATTATTGAATAAAAAACTAGGGGGAAAAAAAAAAAAAAAAGACTATTAAACATGTTTTTCTATTTATCATAAAAAGTCATCAAAATGGACATTGGACCCAAAATAAACCATTTTTGCCTAGAATTTCGTGGGAAAATTATACGGCAGGTCTTGCTTAATTTTCTGAAATATTTACAACTATAGCATCGTTTTGAAAAATAATTTAAATATAGTAATATTTAGAACTTATTAATCATTAATTAACTTTAATAATTGTTTTTAGTTGATTTGATTAACATAAATCTATAATTAACCAAGATATATATATCAATTTTTTACTTCAACAACATGATCTCTTGATCAAAAACTTGAGAATATATACTTAAACTAGTTGAAAGTTATGCTCTTATAGTGATTAATAACCAACGTTTTTTAATTTATAAATTACATTAGATTTGTAGTTAAAAAATCAAGAAGAGAAATAATAATAATAGCAATGGAAATTATGGAAAATTGAAAATTACCCGGCCTCTATAATCAGCATAGAGGAAGAAGATGGTCAAATAAATTATCTCAAAAAGAAGTCCAACCGAGTTAATGGTGATCACCAAAAAGCTATCGGGATGAACAAAAGGCATTCCATAGAATACCCAAAACATACAGTTCAGCGCGGTTGCAATATAAGGATCTGGCTTGAATTCCTCCACTGATTTCTTCTTGATTATTTCGTAAAATGTTGGTCTGCATAATGTTTCATATAAATAGTTAAATTATACAAATTACTCGAATATTAGAGTCATATGTAAATTGACCTGATAGTTGATGTGTAAAATTAATTTTGTTAATCATGTTGTAAATGGTGTATATGTGTCAACAAAATGTTTTGAGTTGAAATGAATGGGTAACAACGATGTTAATTTTCTGTATAGTCGAAATTGAATTGTAAATGATTTTACATATGTTTTTTAATTATTACTACTAGCATATTTAACTTATGTCTTTCACATGAAAATACTATCTTGATACTTTTTTTAAATAATTTCAAAGTTCAAGAATTAAAATGAACCGATAAAAAGAGTTAAATTATTGAATTGAATAAAATGAAGAACATAAATTGAAAAAGAGAAAACTTACAATGGCGAGAGAAAGAGGCCAAAGGAGATGACATTTCCTACACATTTAAATTTGGGGATTTAGAGAGCAAAATAATTAAATAATCACAAACAATTTTCTTTTAATTCAATCCTGAAAATAACTAGGAGCTTTTTTATAGGTTCCCTTAAAAATTTAATCCCAACAAAAATTTAATCTTCAGTCCTAATAAGTCTTTCAAAATTATATATATAATTTCTAAACTTTTAATTTTGGTTTTTTTGTTTAGTCATTTCTTCAAATTTTTAAAACCAACGTTAAACTATCAGTAGTTGAGTTTTAAATTTCTTATATTATAATAGATCAAAACTTACTAAATATTTTTTTAAAAAAAAATTATAGAATTAACAGACACAAAATTAAAATGTCAAGCTTCTATTAGACACAAATAACAATTATGTGGATAATAGGTTCTTTATTATTAGTAGTATTAACATTTAAATGTTGAATATATCAAAGACAAATTAGATGTATTAAACATAACATTGAAAGTTTAATGATTTAATCACAACATTAGAAATTAGTGATTATTGTCCAAATTTAATTTTGGTACTTTTAATACATCTAAATTTAATCTTCTCACTTTTTTTTTTTTTTAAAGAAAAGCATCTACAATCATTCTACTCTAACTTTTAGAAACGTATATCTATATTATATCTTTTCTTGAATGAGAATTATCATTATTATTATTATTATTTTACCAAGTTTAATAAAACTTAACCTTAAAACTACATCTAAATGACTAATTTTAAGATTTATTAAAAGTATAGAAATTAAATCTAAACGTCTAAAGAAATGGAAGACAAAATAGAATGAGATGCAAGCAGTAATAAGATCAGTAAGATTAGCAATAGTTACCGATAACGCCAACGATAAACCGAGCGAGGTTGGCGCTTACCATCTTCAATTTCGAATGGAGATAGAAACACAAAACAAAAGTAATGAGAAGATTGATAGAACTTCAGAAAGAAAGTAGAAATAGGAAAAAGGTAATGAAGAAAAGGGGTTTGTTTGTTTGTTTGGTTGTTAATGAAGAGGTGAGTGATTTGGGAGTAGGAATGGTTTGTCAGAATGATTCCTGATTGAATTTGGAATATTTGTTTGATTGAATTTGGAGAAGGGAATTTTATGTCAGATTGGAGTTTGAAAATATTTAGTTCATTTGGAATTTACCTTGATATTTGTCTCTCTATTTGTCTCCCTAGGATCTCAATTCCAAGAAAAATTCTTAGTGTAAATTAATGCATGGGAGATAGATGAGGAAACATCTTCAAAATTGGCCTTTTTATACACATAAAATGGCCATTTTTAAATTCATTGAAGCACATGCAATGAAGAATATCAAATTGTATGGATAAATATGTAAAGACGGTCCGTGATGGTTTTTGGGAATTTTGATTTATTTATTTATTTCTGACTTCACTTTTTGAAGTTGTCAGCTTTATATGATAAGGTAATGTATATATTGAATTTCTCTTAGTTTAAGAGAGTAGCTTTGTGAGTTGTCATTGATTAAGGTGTTCTTTTGTTAGTAAATTGGATGGATATGTCACATGAAATTAGTTGACCTACATATCTTTATTAAAATATTACTTGTCTTACTACTAGCAACATTCATGTTTTTCACCACCATCATTAAAATTCATCCCACTTGTAATTTGGTATGTCGATATTTTTTAAAGTCGGGTCGGATATGTTATGATGTTAATGTTTTATACAAGAAGTAAAAAGAAAAGGGGAAATGACATAGATGGCCTAAAATAAAATGCACAAATGAAAATGAGTATCATTTTGAAAACCAATGAAATTTGGTCTTATGCTTATGTCACCATTGTGTAAAATTACCACTTTAACCTTAAATGCATTATTCTTCTATTTTCTTCATTTTGTAGCGTTTTTTTTTTTCATTTTTTTGAGTTTCTTCTTCTTCCTTTTTCTTTTTTTTTTTTAATTTTTCTTTCTGCATTTCTTCTTCTATTTTTTCTTTTGTTCTTTTTTGTGCATTTCTTCTTTTTTTTACCCCTTTCGTTGCTTTTTATTTTATTTTTTTTGCATCTCTTTGAGTCAAGCATTAAGTATATAATATTAGAGCATCGAGCATCAAGTGACCTTCTGAATCGAGCATAGAGCATACAACATAGGGCCTAGAGTATCGAGGATCGAGTAGCATGTAGTTAATATATAGCATAGAGCACATAACCTAGAGCATAGAGTGTAATGCATCAAGTATGAAGCATCAAGGATCGAGGATCTAGTAGCATGTAGCTAGTATATAGCATAGATCATATAACATAAAGCATAGACGCAGAGCATCAAGCATTGAAGATCAAGTATCGAGATCGAGTATCATGTATCAAGTATGAAGAAAACTTATAAATCACAGCACGTGGATAGGTTTTAGGGTTAAATGAGTAAATTCACAAGATGCTGACATAAGCAAAAGACCATTTTTTATTCAATTTAAAAAAGATACCCATTTTTCATTTGGTCCTCCAAAAAAGAGTCATCCGTACAAAAAAACCCAAAAGGAAAATAGGTGTTGAAAGTTAGGATGAGTTAGAGTTGTGTGATTCATCTCGCCTTCTTTGACATACACTACGCATAACAAGTTTGAAATTTGATGAAAAATCACGTAAGGATACGTAGTTAGAAACTGTCATCTATCTTGAGACTATGTTCTGATAAGTTATAATGATGACAATTAATTATCAATTATGATTTTCATTCCTAACGACTACAATTTTCTCTAACTATCATCTACCAAACATGCTTTATTATGATGAGGATTTTGCATTATTGTCATTTATATTATATACATAAAGCATTTTAACTTTAGTTTTTGGGATGAAGGTTCAAAGGGGATGATAGAATCATTTTTCAAAAAAAGAAATAAAAAGACAAAAAGTGATTGAATATGTTAAATTAGAGGTAACTTGTTGGATAGGTGTGAGCCAAGTTTATAAGTTAGCATGTGCTATTCAAATGTTCAATTATTATCAAACTAAAACTAATATATACATCCTCATATTTTAAATTCATCAAAGAAAACAATACCTTAATGGCAGCTCCCTTTTTCAATTTTAACAAATGTTAAACATTTTTACTTTAATAATTTATATCTTTAATTTTCAAAATTTTACAATTTATTTGGTCTGCAATTTAGATTACATGTTTTATATTTTTAGATTCATCGTATCAAATAAATTTAATTAATATTTGTTTGCATAATATTTTTTCATTTTTTATTTTTAGAATCCAAACACTAGAAATTTTGAACCAATGTTTGTAAATTTATAGACCCTCAAGATTTAGAATTTGAAATTTTCAAATACAAAATTACATTAAAATAAATAAAGAAATTTATAATATTTAATACTCTAAACTCGTTATTTTTTCTTAAATTAAAATACGTATAACATAATATAAAGATTAAATCATGTTATATAATATATATATAAGTTGATATCCAAGAGACAATTTTCTGTAGGCTTTCCTAAAAATCCGCCACTCTCTGGCTAACAGTTTTAATTCTCATCCTTTTGTATATCTTTCTTTTTTCCTTCCACATCTATTTCATCTTTATCAATAATACTTTGAATGATTCGACATTTTTATAACTACTATTTTCTTAAATTTGTACAAATAATTTATATTAAATAAAATATCTTACAATTTATATTAGTTAACTTTTTTTTTTTAAATGCACTTATATTTAAATATGAAAATTGAAATGGTATTTCTTCATTTCAATTTTATATAACGATATTTTTTTTAATACTTTCATCATATAATTTAAAGAAATATAACTATATAGTTTATAATTTAAACTATAAAATTAAAAATAATTAACTTATGAAATTTATATATTAGATATCAACTTATATATAAATGATTTAAAAAGAAAAAAAAGTGATTTTGTTTTTTAAAATTAAACCTATAGACACTATTTCTATCTCCAAATTTTTTCCTAAACTTGTTTTCATTTTTAGAATATGGCTAAGAATTCAATCATTATAATTAATAAGTATGCAAATCATGGTAAAAAATTGGAGGAAATATGGCTTAATTTCAAAAAAAAAAAAACAAAAAAAAGTAAAAAAAACGAAATGATTATCAATCGACATCTAAAAAAGAATCTATTTACGCAAACATCTAAAAATAGTAAAGATTCTTATAGAATTGCTTTCGACCGTCCAAAAGAAATCTCAAACGAAACCTTAGTCTGGACACCCAATATTATTCACCAACCAATAGTTGCTATGGCTAGCCAACGTACGTAGTTCTAAGAATAATATTTGTCTATAGTAACAATAAGTGCTTATATCTAATTTTTTTAGTACAATAATGGTAAAAAGGAGAAACTAAATCTTTATTCTCAAATTATGTTGTCTAGGACAATTATCATGGTGTGTTTCGAGCACAATAATAACAATAAGATCTATTTAATAACTATTTGGTTTTTTGTTTTTGTTTTTGAAAAATAAATTATTTCATCCACACTTCTTACCCTGATTTGCATCTTTTTTAAGTAATTGTCAAATTCTTAATCAAATTTCAAAAACAAAAACTACTTTTTTTTTAGTTCTCGAAATTTGACTTGGTTTTTTAAACCATCAATAAAAATGTAGATAGTAAAGGAATAAATAGTGTTTATAGGCTTAATTTTAAAAAACAAAAATAATTACCAAACGAGACTTAAAAGGTCAACTTCCATTTTAATATTTAAAGGTTAAATAGGCTCTTTATAAATCTTAAAAATCAAAATTAAAAAAAAAAAAAAAAAAAAAAAAAAAAAAAAAACTTAATCCGTTAATATGAAGAAGGAATAGAAAAAAAAATCTCAAAAAATAAAATATTAAGAAGTTATAAAATTAACATTTTAAATATTCTTTTATTTGTGCGAATTGTGTGAAAATGAGATTTAAATCTCTGGTTTTTATTTTTAAGCAAAAATTCTGTGATTTATTTTGCAAAAGTTACAAAATATAAAAAAATAATACTAATTTCAAACAAGATAATGATGACATCAAATATAAATAAAATTTCATTTTTTTTATAAAAAAAATATGGGTGATCTTCTGCATGTGATTAAACTATTGAAAATAAATATAATTATATAATTACTTTACAAAAAGAATTCATCGGAATTTTTTTTAAGAAAATAAATAAATGAAGAGAAAACTATATACAAAATTTATAGCTATAAAATTATATACACTTTATAAAATCCAATGTATCTACCCATATTTAAAAATTAATTAAAAAAAAATGCACTACCCATAATTGGTCTATTATTTGGAGAAAAGTATTTCAGTTACTAAAATAAATAGCATATGGGTTATTATTACTATTATTTTATCACATAAAGGAGAAAAAAAGGGTCCATGGGGAATATTTAGCAATTGAATCATTAAAGTGTCAATCATATTTCAAACATTATTCAAATCCCCATAGTCTAAAAAGAATTTCACATGTGAGTAAGAGAATTTCAATATATGAAGAATATGTATTAAATTTTAAAAAGTTGAAAAAGGACACATAATAAACAACCATCCATTTTATCCTTTAAAAATGTTTAGTGGATTCTACCTATTTATTAATAAATACAATAGAAACAATAACATACTAAATAAATATTTAGGATTACCTCTATTCACCTAAGTTTAATTTTGTTCCAAAAGTTTTATTGGATAAACACAATTAATACCTCTAATCTTGTTAGATTGTATTAGTTTTTACCATAAAATTTTAATTTCATTAAATTAGACTCTAATCTTAAATAAGTATTATAATTCCTTCAAAAAATAAAAAATAATTGTTGTAATTTCTATCCTCCATCTAATTTTCACTAATTCACTCTCTAATTTTTAAAAAATTAGCCATGTAAAAACGATCTATTAAATAACTTGGTTGAATCTTACAAAAACAATCAAAATTTAATGTTATGTGTCATTTTTTTTTTTTTTTGAGATCTTGTCAATTATGTACTATACATATATTCTACAAATTCTTGAACAAATATGAAAAAAAAAAAAAAAAAAATTGTACGAAATTTTTTGAGAAAGTTCAAATTCTAATCTTTTATTAAGTTAGGGTTAAGATGATCATAATTATCAAAGTTTCATTTGTAATTAAATGAAATGTAAAGTTTAGGATAAAATTTGATCTGTTTGACAAATTTATGAAATAAAAGTATTTTTATGGTTCAAATTTTCATATTTTTCCGTATTGTCAATTTATAGGACTTTTTTTAGTTCAAATCCCTTTTTCTATTAAAAAGTGGAAAAAAAAAAAACTCAATTCATATGTTTCTTGATACTTGTTGATAGAGAGCTCCTCAATCCTAACCAGGGGTAAACTTGTAAATAGTAGAACTTTTTTTAAATTTTCTTTTCAAAATCAATGTTGAATCCACAATTCAAAAGTTCCAATCAAGACAAATGAAACTATTTTGATAAGGAGCAACTATTAAATAGAGTGATAAATTTTTAGTTAATTATGAAATTCTTTTATTTGATTTTTTTTCTTTTTTGATAAAAAAAAACATCATAATTATATTGAAACTAACAATGTTTTCTCAAAATAGATATAAGAAACCCCTTCTCCTTTATAGAAAAAAATAAATAAAGGGCCAAAAAGAGCTTCACAAAACAATGTCATGATAGTTGAGAAATGAAGAACTTTGGCATGATTAGTCAATATTATATTTTATAGCATGATTCCATTCATTGCCATTGTTACAATTTTATGTAATTTTTAACATAATTAAATTCAAGTTGTTCATTATATACCATTTTTACAACATATTTAAATCATTTCTTCACATAAGTTATAAGATAAGGATACAAGGAAAAAGCAGCTAAATTATAATGTATTGATTTTAATGCAACTCATTAAGACTAGCTTGGGTGGTGAGGAGCTGGACTTCACTTGCTTTTTGTTTCCATTATTCTCCTTTTATACCTTTACAGACTAATAGGCATATGGAATAAATTCAATGAGACACAAAAAATTGGCACAAGGACATTATTGTCAATTCTCATCCAGGTAACCTCAATTATTAATCAAATTTGTGGGTAGTTTTGTTAATTGTTTAAGATAACTAATTTAGACATTGATTAATTATAAGGGGTAGTAATATCATTTAACTATACTCCTATTGAATATTATGCTTATTTAGTTCGATATAAAAATATTAATGTCTCTAAAACCTTAATCATTAGGATTGATCTATATATAATTTATAGCCCTCTTCGACTTCTCTTAATTTAGATGTAATTTCCTTTGCACTTCTCTTTTCCGTGTGACTTTCCTCAGGCCCATTTTTGAACTTTGAAATCAATTTTAAAAACCTATACGAATAATGGGAATGTAAAAATAATATGGAAACAAATAAAAATATATATAATGTAATGTGTATGTAAAAATTATGTAAAAAAAATGAAAAAAACCATTTTAATAGGATGTTCTTGAGAGTTGAGAATGAAAAGTGAATTTCGAAAAGAAGAAAAACATTTATAAACTGCCCTTGCCGATAAAAAAAAAATTATTGTTTGACTATTTATTTTATTAAAAAAAAGACACATTATATTTTTAAAGGACACATTATTTGACCAACTTTCCTTTATTATGATTTGCATGAGTGGGGTTTTAAAAGTCTATTAGAGATGAAAAAATCTAGGTAAAAAGTCATTTAAAATTCAAAATAAAATGTTGATAAGTTGTAGGATTTAAACCCTTGTGCTTTCCCAAACAAACAACAATCCACACCAACAAGCTAGCACCAATATTGTTATATAAGTGGAACTTATATATATATATATATATCATTTTATAATTTATACTAAAAATATAAAAGATAGATTGAGGGGGGGCATGTGCTCCCTGACCCTTACGTGGCTCCGCCCATGTTGGCAATGGCACGAGCGGGTCCAAAGAAGGATTCCCCATCCCTGTCACCCTGGAGGAAAATAATCATCATCCCTGCCCATATCCCTGCAAATTGAAGGTAGGGATAGAGGTAGGGATTCTCTGTTGGAAAATCGGGTCTCGACGGGGACCCATCCCAAAAATTTATGAAAAATGTCTTAGTTAACATATCTGTACTATTATTGTCGGTGTAGACTTTCTTCAAATTCAATCTCTTCTCTTCAATTACATCTCGTAGCTAATGATATCTAATGTCAATGTGTTTAATAGATCATGATACATTGAATTCTTGCTCAAATCCATAGTACTCTGACTATCACAAAATATTACATACTCGCCTTACTTCAAACCCAACTCTTGAAGGAACGTTTTAAGCCATAACATCTCCTTGCTTGCTTCCACTACTGCAATATACGCAGCTTCAGTTGTGGACAATGCTACACATTTTTGTAGCTTGGATTTTCATGAGATGACTCCCCCTAAAAATATAAACACAACCTGAGGTTGACATTTTCTAATCAAGATCACCTGCCATGTCTGCATCAGTACAACTTTCAAGCATAGGTTTTCCACCTCCATAACACAAACTTTATTTAGAGGTTCCCCGCAAGTATCTGAAGATCCATTTCACTACTTCCCAATAAGTCTTACCTGGATTGTATAGAAAACAACTCACTAGATTGTTTGCATATGTAATATCAGATCTAGCACACCATAGCATACATCAAAGAACCAACAACATAAGAGTAAGGAATGGATGACATAACTTGTTTCTCTTTCTCTGTTGTAGGGCAAGTTCTCTTACTTAGCTTAAAGTGAGTTGCTAGTGGTGTACTAACAGGCTTAGTATGCTTCATATTGAACCTTTCCAGCATCCGTTCAATATATTTCTCCTTGGATAACCACAATTTTTCAGCTTTCCTGTCACGAGTAATCATCATACCTAAGATTTGCTTCGCAGGACCTAAATCTTTCATGTCAAATGACTTGGACAAATCTTTCTTTAGATTTTGAATCATATCTATATCTTGTCCAACTATCAACATATCATCCACATATAAAAGAAGAATGATGAAGTTTCCTACCGGGAACTTTCTGAAATACACATAAGAATTAGCGGAAGTTCGTATATAATCATTGCTTATCATAAACGAATCAAATTTCTTGTACCACTACCTTGGTGCTTGTCTAAGCCCATAAAGATTCTTCTTCAACTTGCAAACAAGTTAAACAAGTTTATCTTTCCCTTTTTCTTCAAATCTTTTAGGTTGCACCATGTAGATCTTTTCATGCAAGTCACCATGTAAAAAGACGATTTTTACATCAAGTTGCTATATCGCAACATCAAGATTTTCTGCTAATCCCAACACTATTCTGATAGATGTCATTTTGACCACTAGAGAGAAGATCTCATCAAAGTCAATACCCTTTTTCTGGTTGCATCTCTTAACCACTAATCTGGCTTTGTACCTCACTATCTTCTCACCGTTCTTTTTGTACTTGAAAACCCATCAGTTTTTAATACTTTCGTGCCCTTTTGAGGCTTCACTAGCTCATAGTTTGCATTCTTTTCCAGGGAATTTATCTCCTCATTCATTGCGTCAAGCCACTGATCGTTTTCATCATGAGACAAGACCTCTTGATAGTTCTCTAGTTCTTCATCTTCATTAACTAGAATTAACTCAAAGTTTGGGTACTTCATTGAAGGTTTACACACTCTAATAGACTTTCAAGCCTAAGTATCCTTCACTTAGGGAATAGATTGCTCCCCCTCCTCATGAACTTCTCCATGAATCACTTTCTCATATGCATCTTCTTCATGAATTTTTTCATCAGATGAAGACTCATCAAGATCATCATAATCAACATGATCTAGCACATTACCATCAGGTTGTATCTCACCAACATCATCTTGTACATCATCAACATTCTCATTTGTTGTCTAAACAATAAAAGAAGTAGAAGTATAATCATTAGTAGTATCAAAACATAACTCTGAAGTAGAAGTGTACCTTGTATTAAGAAGATCTGCATGTACCTTGTATTAAGAAGATCTGCATCTTTCTCATGCTCAAAGAATACTATATCTCTGCTTCTTACTACCTTTTTCTTTTATGGATCGTAGAACCTATAACCATACTCTTCATCCCTATACCCAACAAAAACACATAGATTCGTCTTCAAACCAAGCTCTGATCTTTGTTCCTTAGGGCATATGCATGTGTGCCTTCCATACTCTGAGATGAAAATAAGTCGGATCATGTCCCTTCCATGCTCTCTCTTAGAAAGAGAAATTGATGGAGATCGATTAATCAAATACACAACACATTGCACTGCTTCACCCCAAAATGTCTTAGGAAGATCAGACATTCTAAGCATACTCCTCACCTTCTCTATAATGGTTCTATTCATCCTCTCAGCAACTCTTGAAAAAATAGCATTTTATGATTATATCGGGAATAATTCCGTAAAACCATTTCATAGAAGTTCATTGATATCTTCTTTTTATAAAGCAACTCGACTTCGATTCTTGACCTAGTTGCCTATTCACCCAGACAACCAACACTTAGGCATTTACAGGCATCAATCTACGGTTGAGTTTGGATTAGAATTTTCATTCAATTAAAGAGTAAGCCTATTTATTCCTAGTTCTAAGACCAATAATTCTAATGGTGTGTCAGGCTCTGTCTTCCCATGTCTAATGCCATGTTGTGAATAATAATACTTGAACTCATTCAAAGTATACCAACCACTATTGTCAAATCAAAGATACTTCAATTTTCTTTTGGTCTCTCTATCTACCATGACATGAAACTTCCTAAAAATCTCGATTTGGCTTTTTTTCTTCAACGTATACACCAAAGTTCTTCAAGTGACATCATCAATAAAAGTGACAAAATATTTATTGCCACCAAGTGACTGCACCTCAATAAGACCACAAATATCAGTGTATTAACTTAAATTTTTCTTGCCTTCTGGTAGACTTCCCAGAAAAGGAAATTCTATGTTGCTTACCTACCAAACAATGATCATGAGGGTCAAGAGAAAATGTGTTATCAACCGAGATAAGAGATTTACATGCCAATAATTTAATCCTCTTATCACTCATATGCCCTAGCCTTCGATGCCACAAATTTGGAGAATTTTTTTCTTCTACTGTATTCAACTTAAAAGAACATATGCTCAAGTTTGTTTTATATAAAGAGCAACATAACTCACCTCGAGCAACTATTATTGAATCCTTAGACAATTTCCACTTACCATCACAAAAGGTATATTGAAATCCTTCTTGATCAAGGACATTTGCAAACAATAAGTTAAGGTATCAATCAGGAATATGGTGCACATTCTTCAATGTAAGCGTGCACCCAATACTTGTCTTCACACGAATATCACCTTACCTAACTATGTTAGCTGAGCTCTCGTTTCCCATCTTAACACTACCAAAATTACAAGATTGATAGTTCATGAAATAATCTCTTTTGGAAACACAATGGTATGAAGCATCTGAATCTACCACCTACTTTGTGTTTGAACTCTCTACATGATGACACTCACTAATTGCACAAATCAATGTGACAACATTATCACTCTAAGAAACAATTGTTCAATATTTTTATCATCTTCCTCTTTTTGTGAGTCTTGCTTTTTACTTTGTTCTTTCTTCCAAGGGTAGCAAAACTTTGTTATATGGCCAGGCTTGTTATAGTAATGACATGTCGTAGTCTCTTTGTCTCTAGACTTGGACCTCCCTTTTGAGTTACTACGGTCTTTAAGTCTCTTACTCTTGTTTCTTCCACAATATTCAACAACAAGAGCATATGAATTATCAACTCCATCTCCTTTCTTCTTATCTCTTCATTAAACACACTTTGTTTGATAACATCCAAAGATAAAACACCTTCTGGAACAGAGTTACTAATAGTCATAACCAAGGTTTCCCAATTGTCTGACAAAGAACTCAACAAGAACAAAACCTGCAATCCATCATCAAAATCAATCTTCATAGTAGTCAATTTATTAATAATATCCAAAAAATCACTCAAATACTCAGAAACAGACTTCCCACTCTTCAATTTCAAACTAACAAGTGCTTGATTAAAGAAGTTTTGTTATGCGTGGTCTTCTTTTCATAAAGACCTTCCAATTTCTTCCACAACTGATGTGAGTTGGACTCGTTAGACACATGGTTGAAAATGATCATA
The DNA here is from genome assembly GCF_009727055.1 of Benincasa hispida. Classification (NCBI taxonomy): domain Eukaryota; kingdom Viridiplantae; phylum Streptophyta; class Magnoliopsida; order Cucurbitales; family Cucurbitaceae; genus Benincasa; species Benincasa hispida. The sequence continues at coordinate 47,760,805 of NC_052359.1, forward strand.
TCAACCCACTGCCTAATAGTTGCCAAAGTTTTTCTCTTTAACTTTCCCTAATCTTTTTCTTCCATTTTCTTCCATTTTCTTCCAGTTTCTCTGGTTTTGCAAGTTTATAAATTATGCCATCTACATTTGTTGTTATTTCAATTTGATCAAACAAATCTTTGCAATATAGTAAATCCTCCATCATTAGTCTTCAGATGGAATAATTGTTGATGTCAATTTTATCCTTGAACTACCTCCACCATTACTAGTAGACTTTATAACAATGATTAGGTTAAAACCCACTCTGATACCAATTTATAGGACCCAAACAATATAACAACAACTCACTAGGATCTCCTCCAAAACAATCAACCAACTAATTGTTCTCTAAAACATAAAAAATAAATCACCAAATAATCACTAAGCAATCAACCAACAATAGATAGCAATAAACCACAAAATTATGGAAGACTAGAAACAAAGTGCACACATGAATTATACGTGGAAAACCTCTTTAATGTGAAGAGTAAAAAACATGGGACTTGTGAGGAGTCCACCCTTGTCAACTTCTCTTATTATGATAAAATTGAGGAATGAACCTAAATTAGTCATACAACAATTCAAAACCCATCAATACTTTCATATATAAAAGATGAACACTTGAGAGATAAAAAGAATGAAAATCACTCACTTTTCCAGATTCTGTTTGCCAGCAATTACGGACATAAACAAGAGCTTCAAACAACGATCCAACCGTTAAAAACAAGACCCTATGTGTCTCGAATATGTGTCTCGAATAGGTTGATTAAATTTTAGCACGATCCAACGATTCAAACTATGACAATCGATAACTTTGTGGAAGTTGTCGCTGAAAAACTAAATTGTTGTCTTTCTTCCGATTTTCTGCTTCTTTATTCACTCTTTTTCTTAGGTCATTCCTATATCACATAAAAGAAAACCTAGAGCTTAGAAGATGGGTCAATCTAAAAATTAGCTCCAATTAGGCTCACAAAACACAAGTTTAAAATAAAATCTTGTAACAAGTGGGTTAGACACCCACAACATATTTAGCGTTAAATCCCTCAAAGGTCATATCCAAAATATTAATTTTCTCGAATAAGGCCTGTTGAATGTTGGGAACCTGTGGTCTACATTAATGAACAAAAAATGCAAGTTCTTTGTGTGGACAATGATATACAAAAGCCTTTATACCATGGAGAAATGCCAAGCGAGATACCCCTCTTTATATCTTAATCCTGACTGGTGTGTTTTATGCAGGAAAAATACGGAATCGATGGAGCTATTGTTCACCAATTGCTGCTTCTCCTCCTTCATTTGGGGTCGTTTATCTGTGGCGGCTGTTAGTGGATTTCCACATTCGTTTAACTCTATTGACGATCATTTAAAGCAACTCAAAATGAACACAAAAGCTAATATTTTATGGAGCAGCCACTTTATGGTGTATATGGCTTGAAAGAAATAGGCGAACATTTCAAGGTACCATCACACAGCCACTTTTGGGAAGATATTAAATCACTGGCTGTCCAATAGAGTATCAAATCTGACTTCTTTTGTAATTATGATGCATCTACTATAGCCTTTAACTAGAAAGCGTTTATGTAACTCTTATGCTTCCCTTTTTTACTTGAAAGGCTCTCTAGTTCTCTTTGTACATTTGACTCTTTATCTTTTTGAACGAATGCATAATAGGATTTGAGACATGATGAGGATACTAAGAATGTGTCAACCTAGCTGAGATATTCAGGTACGATTTCTTCCAGTTCGGAATTGGTTTTCAACTGAACTTTTTAACCATTTGGAAAAACGACAGCAACCCAACGTGAGAAATGATGGTTTTATCGAACGGATGATGGAGAAAGAGATGTTTGATTAGATAAAAGTAAAAGAGGGAAAAGCAGGTGAGGGTGTTCATTCCAATGAGAAATTGAGATGAAAAGACACGAGAGAGATGGTGATTTAGTCGGCCCGATCCAGCACATAAACTGAAAGTGAGAGCATGCAGAGTACAACAGTACTTTTAAAATTGATGAAAGTTTAAATTAGGGTTAGGTTAGTAAGGATATAAGTTTGGGCTTTTCAAATTGTGGTCCTCTAGGGTAATGGTTTCAATCAATCGGTTGGGTTCGGTTGGGTTGAGTTGAGTTTTTTTTTTTTTTTTTTCATTTATTCATTTTCAAACAAGTCGATTCTTTCAAATAGTAAACCGAAAATCCTAGAAAAATTGAAAAATTGGACCCAATCGACTTGTTAGTTTGGACCAAATTTGCACACCCCTATTGGAAGTGTTGATGGATTTGGATTAATTGAATTTTAAGATTTTAAAATACTATTGTTAGATATATTTAAATAATAATATGTTTAATTAATGTATGGGTTATGTATGTGGATTAATAATTTATCATATTATGTTATTTTATTAAATTGGGTCATATTCTATAATCTAATTAATTAAGGTTCTGGATTTCTAATTGAGTATAACCCATTTCTAGTTAATTAGAGTTTAATGAAATCCTAATTGATCTAGTATATAAAGAGACCTACGGTCCCCAACATACCAAAATAATAAGCATTCAGTCTTTTTGAATCTCATCTAGAGTGATCCTACTAAGGTCATTTGGAGTTTAGGTTGAAGAAAACAAAAGTCACTTTAGAACTATCATCAATCTTTCAATGGAATCCGAATTAGAGAGGGTTTAAACAATTAAAAAAAAAAAAAACCATGTGCAGTGGAACGGCGACTATAGCCTCGCCGGCGGAGGGACATCAACGGCGTTAATTTGCTGGCAGCAATCTCATTGACTTCACCAAATCACGCAGTCAAGCACAGTTTTCTTTTTAATTATCAATTTCATTGATAAATTAAGATATTGATTTTTTTTTTTTTTTTGTCAACAGTTTGACTAATTTATTTGAATTATCAATTTGTATTAAATGGGTTTTATGACAACCTGCCATTGGTTTAATAATTCAAATTTTATGTTTAATCTATGTTTTTTTTTTATATGAATTAGAAAAAAAAAATTTGTATGCTCATGTCAGCATCTTTTTTACTAATTTGGTGAAGTTATTACCGATGGTTCTTGGTTCTTGATTGATAAGTTCGTAGATTTGAATCTAAAGTTTGATTGATAATTAAATTAAATTAATTATATTGTGAATCCGGTTCAAAATCAGTTGATCATGTTGTGGTTTAAATTTAAATTTGATTGATAATGTGGTAAACTTAAATTTAAATTTGATCAATGATATTTGATGATGTTCACATGTTTATGTTGCTTTAATTGTATTATATGTATGCAATTACTGGGTGAATTTTGGTAAAAACTTTTTTGTGTTTTTTTTCATTATTTTTGTACAATAATATTGTTATATTATTGTGTCTTATATTTTACATTGGATTTGTCAAATAATATGTTACCAAAGTAGTCTCTGTTATCTAGATTAATTTAATTATAACATTTAAGATGTGCATATTCATGAATTTATGCGGATAACTATTAGCCCAAAAAATATAATTATTTGGCCAAATTATTGGTATGCGTTTGGTAATGAGTATGTGACAATTATAAGAATTACTCAGGTGAAAAAATAGTCGGTCCAAAGAAATGCTTTTTTACGGGATTTATTATCAGAACTTTGATTATTGAATTTACAGTTGGTGTTTTTGTCCAGAGGTTAGACATTAATGTTGTGCTAAGTATCTTATTAAAGGGGCCCACCACATATGTGAAATTATTTTATTATATTTTAATTGTGAGTATATGTTTTATTGTTTATTATTTCAATTGGTCTTATTCAGATATCTTGAAATCTGAGTTCAATCTCTAAGTTGAATGGAATGAACTTCAAGATTTGGAAGGAAAGCTTAGAGATACTTCTCGGGTATATGGATTTGGATCTTGCATTAAGGACTAATAGACCTATTTCTATTGAGGAACGGCCAAATATGAAAAATATAGAGAAGTGGAAATGGTCAAATCGCATGTGTCTGATGATCATTAGGCACTCAATTCCGAAGTCTTTTCGGAGCTCTATCACAGAAAGTGAAAATGCCAATAAGTTCCTTGCTCAAATTGAGAATTTTTTTGTTAAAAATGAAAAGGGGAAGCAAGTCATTTAAGTTCTTTAACTTCTATGAGATATGAGGGCAATGGAAACATAAGGGATTACATTATGGAAATGTCCAATCTCGCAGGTAAATTAAAGGCACTTGATATCGAGATAAATGAAAATTTACTCGTGTATCTGGTACTTATCTCTCTTCTTGCACAATTCACTCAGTTTAAGATAAGCTATAATACTCAAAAGAATAAATGAAATATTTATGAGTTTATCTCACAATGTGTGCAAGAAGAAGATAGGATTAAGCGAGAAATGGCAGAAAGTGTTCATTTGACAACAAGCTCTCGTGATAAGAAGAAAAGAAAATTTGTGGATGTTGCAGAGGCGACATCTCAGCAAAATAAAAACAAGAAACAAGGCTACTGAAAATCCTTGTTTTTCTGCAAAATGGAAGGTCACTTTAAGAAAGATTGTCCATAGTACGCCAATTGGCGTGTAAAGAAGGGTAAACTTCTTACTTTGGTTTGTTTGAAGTTAATTTAGCTTCTGTACCTACAGATACTTGGTGGGTAGATTCTAGTGCTACTACTCACATAAGTATATCAATACAAGGTTGCCTGTGGAACAGACAGCCAAGTGATGCTGAAAGATTTATCTATGTGGGCAATGGAAAAGCAGTTCCAGTCGAAGCTATTGGGAATTTTAGATTACTTTTAAGAACTAATTGTTATTTGGATCTGAATGAGACTTTTGTTGTACCGTCATTTAGATGAAATTTAGTTTCTATTTTCAGTTTGGATAAATTTGGTTTTTCTTGTTCTTTTGGAAATAATAAAGTTAGTCGTTTTCAAGATTCTAGGCTTATTGGTACTGATTCTTTAATTGATAATCTATATATGTTTGGTTCTTTTGCTTCATTTAACAAGATCCTGTTATCTAATTCATGTGGTACAAAGCGTAATTTAAATGAGAATTTCACTATGTTATGGCACAAGCATTTAGGTCACATCTCTAAACAAAGAATTCAAAGACTTGTGTCAGATGGAACTCTTGATTTTCTTAGATTAAGTAACTTCGACATTTGTGTGAAATGTACTAAGGAAAAACAGACAAACATAAGAAAATTAGGTGCCAACAAATGCTCAGATGTCTTAGAACTAATACATACAGAAATTTTTGGTCCATTCCCTATGGCTTCTTGGAATGGACAATAATATTTTATTACGTTCATAGACGACTATTCAAGATACGGGTACCTATATTTAATTCATGAGAAGTCTCAATCTTTGAACGTTTTCAAGTCTTTCAATGTTGGAGTTGAACTTCAACATGGAAAGAAAATTAAGGTTGTCAAAGTTGTTCGTGGTGATGAATACTACCGTAGATATTATAGATCAGGTGAACAACGTCTAGGGTGAAGAGACTCTTATCAAAGAGAACCCATGAGCGAAAGCACGATCGATCCAAATTCATTGTGACAGAATTACAAGCATTCACAAACATACAAACCAGTTATGCATCTTCTAACAAATTACGGCATGCTTCAGTAAAACAATACAAAAGGGACGAGAGACATACCTTTGAAGACCTCTCGCTCTCGTGAAGACTGGGACCAGCAACCTCTCGCTCTCGCTACAATCATCTAGTCAATCACGAACAAACTTCTCCACGAATAAGTAACCTCTCGGACACCACCACTCAATAACTTTGGTATTCTCGGAGTGAGAATCTAGGAGGTGTGGACTCTGTCATTGATTTGGAAGAGGGATGGAGGAAACAACGTTCGAACTATACGACCAAGCAAGTGGGAGATGGATATTGTCTATTGTATAGACTTTGTGCTTGATCGTTTAGTAAAACTCAGCAGGTACACGATCATTTAGAAAAAAAGGCGTGATCATTTACACGATCGTTTAGAGAATCTCGCTTGCTACGCGATCGTTTAGTAAAACTTTACACGATTGTTTAGTCAAAGGCACTTACACGATCGTTTAGGCTCTCGCTTAGAAGGATATCATATAGTCTTTAAATAGCTAAACGATTAGTTATGCGACTTATGAAACGATTCTTTACAAAATGAAAACATTTTTCATATTATATTTCAGTTGTGAAAACTGAACATAACCTCCCATTTCACGCATGGTTAAAGGGGAAACCGCCTACAATTATCGTATAATTGTTTGAATTATAAATAAATATAATAACTAATTTATCATATTATATTTATAAATTATAGTTTTAATATCACGTCATATGTAATATTTAAACCATAGTCTTTTTCTCTTTGACTTAATATAAATCATATTTATATCAAAATCCTCCAAATAATGTATCTCATACATCATGTCAACTATATCACTTATAATTGAACCAGTTTAATTATATCATACATAATCAAACTCCCTCTTGTCAATTTGAACACTTCAAACTGGCCCAAAAACTGATTCTCAACTTGAATTCATTGAGCTACCAAGGGGACCTTATGGACTTGTAGTTTGAAGCTCCAACAGTACGTGAATAGCTAACTAAACTCTTTAATCACAAGATCCACCATTTGTTAACTGTTGGACACTCTACTAAAGACCGACAACTGTACTCTTCTCACTACAGATATATTTCTATATCCATCGGATATAATCAGTCAACAGTACGATAACCCTTCAAGATGCTTGTAAGTACAGAAGGACCAATTTACCGTTTTCCCCTGTAGTTACATTTAACTCCTTAAGTACCATTGATCCCTCTGATGAACAATACATCATAGCCCTACTATGAGTGGACATCTCTCGGAGCATGAGAAGGTGTGTGGCACCACATCGTTCAAGTCCTGGAATCAGCCCTTAAGGAAGCTATCTATCTACTTATCCCTGCTTCGGGGAATGAGTGAATTTCATCTTGTGTAGTTGAGTTCCCAGCTCCTCAATCAGACGAATCCACAAAGTGGTAGGTTTGAGTCGGCAATATGGCCACTCGCACCTATGCAAATCAAAGAACCGCCCTTATAGGCAAAAGTTCTCAACTCACTCAGGATTAAGGTCATGTTATCTATGGTCATCCTAGTGAAATAAAGTCTCTGTCATGAACGACGTCATATAACGAGACTAAACACTTCGTGGTCTAGTCTTATATAAACTCCTTTGTATAGGACACCCTCGTTCGCATATCTCCACATGAATTATCAGGATCAGACCATCTATAACACTTTACAACACTTGTAACATTTACAAAACGGGTCGTATCCGTAGTGTCACAAGGATAAGGTTTTTCTCCTATATCCATATACTACAGACCATTTAGGTTATCACTTAAGGCATGATCCACTTGTATATCTCCACATACATGCTTAAGTTACAACGACAACCAGGGATCTTAGTTTATTGATTTGTAGTAAATGAAAATAAAATATCTCATTTTTCATAGACAACAATGAAGAAAATATCTCATATTATTACATCACAAGTGTTTGTTCATACATGTGTTTACAAACTACAGGACCCTACGAGAGTTTAAGGCATCAACCCCAACATAGGGTCCTTTGCCCAAATACCTAGAGGAATATGGAATCGTCCCGAAATACACTATTTCGGGCAAACCCATCATGAATAGTGTCACGGAAAGGCGAAATAAAACACTTAAGGATATGGTAAGAAGTATGATTAGTCATTCTTCTCTACTAGAATTCTTCTGGGGTGAGGCACTAAAGATTACGACATATATCCTTAATAGGTTACCTAGTAAAGTAGTAGCTAAAACCCCTTATGAGTTGTGGACAAGAAAGAAGCCTAGTATTAGGCATCTTCACATCTAGGGTTGTCCAGTTGAGGCTAGACCATACAGGCTTAATGAAAGAAAATTGGACTCAAGAACTATTAGCTACTATTTTGTTGGGTATTCTGAGCGCTCTCATGGTTTCAAGTTTTATGATCCCACTTCTAGATCCTCGTTTGAGATGAACAATGCTAGATTCTTTGAGGATGTTGAGTTTTGGGGAGGAGAGGGGAAAAATAACATACGAAAAGTTGTCTTTGAAGAAGAATTAATTTCTTTTCCTTATATGATTATAAATTATGCTCAGGCTCCAATTCCTGACTTCACTATTGAACCAATTATAGGAACAAGAGAACATTGAAGTCCCTGTTGTTAAACCTGAAGTTCAAACTCAACAACTTCAAGAAGTGTCACTAAGGAGTTCTACTAGAGAGAGAAGAAGTACAATTTCAGATGATTATATTTTGTTTCTTTAAGAATATTAGGATGATGTGGCCATAATGGAAAATGATCCAATCAACTTCCAACAAGCTCTACAAAGTTCTGTGGATAAATGCTATGGAAGAGGAAATAAAATCCATGAAAGACAATGACGTTTGGGAACTTTTCGAATTGCCCTCAGGAGTGAAACAAATAGGTTGTAAACGGATATTTAAAACCAAAAGAGATTCACATGGCAATATCGAAAGATATAAGACTCATCTTATTGCAAAGAGTTTTACTCAAAAGGAATGCATTGATTACAAAGAGACTTTCTCTCTGATTTCATCGAAAGACTCCTTCAGGGTAATAATGGCACTAGTAGCTCACTTTGTTTAGAGCTACACCAGATGGATGTAAAAACTGAATTTTTCAATGGGAACATTGTTGAGACGATTTATATGCTTCAACTAGAAAACTTTGTATCTGGTAATTCAAAGTCTATGGTGTACAAATTGAAGAAAGCCATCTACGGTCTCAAGCAAACCTCTTGTCAGCGGTATCACAAATTCCATGAAGTAATATCCTCCTTGTTTTGAGGTGAATATAGTCGAATATTATGTATATCACAAGTTCAGTGGGAGTAAATCAATTTTTCTGGTGTTATATGTCAATGACATACTCATAGCAAGTAATGATGTAGGTTCATTGCATGACATGAGAGATTTCTCAAAAGGAATTTTGAGATGAATGATCTTGGTGATACTTCTTTTATATTAGGAATTGAAATACTACGAGATCATTCTCAAGGTATTTTGAGATTGCCACAAAAGAACTACATTGAAAAGATTTTGAATAAATTTGGCATGAAATATTGAGCAACCTGGGGATGGATCATTGGAAAGAAACAAAACGAGTTATAAGGTCTTATGGCTTCTTCTACCATGGTTGCGGAGTTAGGCATCCAATCATGGAATATGGTTACAAAATTTTGTCCCTAGTGGTTAACATAGAAAAACCACTAAAATTATTTTTTTTACGAAGTCAAACATGTAGATGTGAAGTTTCTGGTGTTAAAGAAAAAATTCAGAATGGTCAATGACTAAAGGTTTACCATGAGCGGTGTTAGTCGCTTTTCTGATCCCATGGTTCCCATTGGTGTTAATCACTTTCAATTTATGTGGTTTCCATGCTATATATGTCATTGAATGTATTAGAATTTTATTCTATTATTGTGCTAAATACAAAAGATGAAATAACCCGTTCATGCGCATTTAAAGCTTATGTGATTTAATTATATCAGATAGCCCAAGTGAGAGATTGTTAGATATATTTAAATAATAATATGTTTAATTAAAGTATTGTGGATTAATAATTTATCATATTAGGTTATTTTTTTAGATTAAGCCATATATTATGTGATCTAATTTATCATATTAGGTTGTTTAATTGAGTATGGACATAATAAGTAGAAGCGTATGCATAGTTAATTATGGCTCATTTCGAGTTATACCAAAATAACTCTAAAGATCTCACTAAGGACATTCTGATTGAGGAAGACAATAATCAAAAACTCCAACAAAGCACTAACCTAACTCAAGTCAGGTCAAGATATTAAAAATCCTATTTGTTCTCGATCATTATTAATAATGTTATTAATCTTATGCACTCTGGGAAGATCGTTGCTTCTTGACATACAAAATATAAACTCTTTTGTAATTACGAAGTATATTCTAGTTATAACTTCTTTAAAATTGAAGGTTTTTCTTTAATGTTAAATTTGATTTTGAGTTGGAATTATTTGGCCTATAAGTCTAATTTCTTGAAGCATTAATTATTAAAATATTCTAGAGAAATTATTTAGAGGAGATACTTAGAATATTTTTAGAACATAGAGTAAAATTAGTAATGGTAAAGAATAGTCTATATAGACACTTGTAGCCACTAGATCATAAATGTGTTGGCAAAATCCAAATCATAAATTTAGGGGTGCTTAAATAAGGGGATGTTTTACCATTTGTATCAAACAAAAAAAAATTAGAAGGTCTTCAATATCTTTTATCTATTTATATATTCAATTAAATATGAAAATTGACATGACATAAATAAAAGATATATCATTTTAGGAGATATCATTAAAAATCATGACTCACTTCTATCATATATAAGTTATCTATGTCACTAATTTTCTCTCATTATTTATTTAGTTTCTTCAAGAAAAAAGAAGACTTAATGATATTGAAGATAGAGATAAAAACCAACTAATTAATGAGTCAAAAACTTCAAAAAATATAAAACCAACAAAACTCACTACTCAAAAAAAAAAATCTCCCTAAAATCCCTAAATCTCCTATCTCAATCGAGAGCTAAAGAAAATGAAACCAACTTCAAAACTACGGTCAATTCAATTCTTTGATCTCCAAATCCTTCCTTAGCTGCACACAACCCCTTCCACCTTCCATGCCATAAATCACCTACAAAATTGAAACAACAATATAAGAGAAATACTTCGACGCATCTTGAAGTTTGAAGTTTACCTAAACACGTAATCATAATGCCACTTAATACTTTATACTATATAAATGCTTGTGACAAATTCACCCAATTAACTTCTAAAACAAAAGAATTATAAAAGTGAATGGCATTATTAATAATTTGGTGGATAGACTCACTTTGTTAGTTGGATGGAGTTGGTGTGATCATGCAGCGGAGAGCTGAACTTCACTTGTTTTGGGATCAGTTTCTTCCTTCTTTGGACGGCATCCCGAGTAAAATCCATAGAGAATAAGTTGAAGAAGACCCGAAATTGCCCCAAGACCATTGCTAACCTACAAATTCCATAAAATAAAAAACAACTTCGGATTTAATTATTGATATAGATAAAGTTACTGAATGTAACGATGATTTAATAAGATATTAGAACAAAAAGCCCATTAAGAACTGAACTAAATTGACTTCCAACCAAAAGAAGAAAAATATATATATATTCATCATATACTTATTTTAAAAATGATAACACAGGATAAATATCAATTTAATGAAGGCATCATAACTACAGAAGCATAGAAGAAAAACTCTAATACTCTCATATTCCATTTATTCAAACTAGATTTTTTTCTTAATAATTTTGTTAATGCTAATGGACCCGACCATATCATGTATAAAAGCATGTTAACATGGTGCAACAATACTCTTCGAATATAACAAAGTGATAATTGACTTTATTATTTTTGACAAGTTTGTTGTTAATTATTTCCGTATTAATATAAAGAACTGATTAAAATGCAAAACACTTACAAGGACATAGATATCAAACTTGATAAGAGCATAAGCAGTCCAAATGCAACCATTGAGGAAGTTGGCTAGTGAAAGAGTAAATGGCATATACTTAACACTCTTTGTCTTTATCACCTTTGCCTGTGGAATAATTATTTTATTTCATTATATAAAGTGATAGATAAATAAGTAGATAAATATAATTGAAATATGATGAAATTTATTACTTACCATGATGGTTAGAGGAGAAGCATACATTATAACGTTGAAAATGTCACATATGATTCCAACCAACAATGATCTTTTCTTGGTTCCATGTAAGGTTAAAAGAGTTATTAGAGCAACAATGCCCACGAAAACTACTTCAATCACAAGGCAAATACCAACTTTTTTCTGAAATATAAAAAGCAAGAAGTCAATATATATGTTATAAATAGGTAGTAATTAAGTCCATCTCGAGTTACACATCTATCTTGTCCATCCCTACTTCACATACCAATGACATGTGACAGTATTTTTTTCTTCGAAATTGGAGAGATACATGAAGATAGGTATAGTACTATTTAATAAGATGAGTTTAGGGTTGTTACATACCCGTGCTTTCGATTCAGCATACCAACAGAAGAAAGCCAAATAAAAAAGCTCAATGACGAGGCCAATGCCATTAATGGTGACAATCAAAGTGCTATCTGGATGAACCCAATCCGTTCCGTAGAAAACCCAAAACATACAGTTCAACACTGTTGCAATGTAAGGATCTGGTTTGAACTCCTCCACCGATTTGCTCTTATAGATTTTGTAAAAGGTTGGTCTGCACCATAAATCCATCCATATACATACTTCATTTTAATTTCACTAATATAACCTAACACAATAACTAAACTAAAAATCGATCTTCAATCAACTCAAAAGTTTAAACTAATAAGTTATGATAAAATTAATTATATATCCAACCTAAAACACAGCCTCTAACACCCAAGAGACCTGAAATAAAGCACAATTATTGAGTTGAGTGACCCACTTGGCTAACCTCAGCCTAGAAATCGCCTCAACAACTGAATTTGATTTATGTAAACCTTTTTTTAAAGTATTATTCATGCATTAAAAAATAAAATAAAATAACCCTAAATTAATATCACAAAACAGCATATCAAAAATAACAATAATAATCAAGAAGAAATTATAAAAAACTAAATTTGCTTGAACTATCAGATACGGCATTAGTAGAAAAATTATTATAATAATATCAATAATAACCAAACCAAGTAAAATTTATATTCTTAAGGAAAGTTACTCAAATCACATTTCTCTTATACACAAATAAAATAACTTATACCAACACTAACGGAAAAAGAACAGCGATAATAATCAAACATTTCATAATTGAAAATAAATGGGCTATATTCTTCAAGAAAGTATATGAACAATAATTAAATTGGATGAAACGAAATATAACTTACACCGGTGAAAGAAAGAGACCAAATGAAATGATATTTCCTGCAAATTTATAACATCATCAACAAGAAGTTTGATACACACTTGAAGAATAATAAAGGGACAATAATCAAAGAAAAAAACAGAGGAAAAGAAGTTAAAGAACAGAAGAAAGAGATTAAAGAAAAGGAGTGAAAGAAAAAGTAAATCAGAAATGAGATTAGAGTGAAAAGAAAGAGGAATTAGTAGTAATTTACCGATGATTCCAACGATGTTACGAGCTTCTGTAGCGCTCAACATTTTGAAGAACTGTGAAGAAGATGAAGAAGATGAAGAAATTAGGATGAGAAGAAATGAATGAGAAAATTTTGTGAAGAGAGTTTTTAATTTTGTGACGGTTGAGATATTTAAGCACAATCGCGTCAATACCTGAGACGAAATTTTGACTTGTTAATTATTATTTTTTTAAAAAAAATTAAAAATTAGATTTGGATTTGGATTTTCTTTTATTCTTCTTCACTTTCTCTCTCTACAACTGATTTCTCTCTCCTCCCTTCACTGAAATTTCGTGCATGGATTTCATGTTTGTTGAGATTTTATCTTTCCCTATTTGCTCATCTCTTTCTTTCCTAATTACATAATTTGCCATTTCCTTTTTCTCTTTTGCCAAATAGTGTTATTTTATTTTATTTTATTTTATTTAATGAAGCCCTTTATGGATTCAATATCAACGTTAAACTTATTTTTTTAGTTTATCATAGAGAAATCGACAAAATACTCGCTGATGTGGATCTAATATTAATTTAAATTTATTTAAAATGGTGAAGTAATTATTTAATTACCAATTTAGATTGTATTATGAAATTTTGTATAGTTTTATAATTTTTTTTCAAAAAATCAATCCACTTAGATATTTCTTTCTATTTTTTTTAATTCTACCATACGTTAGAGTGAGAATTTGAATTTAATTTTTTATTTTTGTTTTTGTTTTTTAAAGTACATTTCATTTGCATTTTTTTAAAGTATTTGGATTCTAAGAAGTTTGAAGATGGAGGTAATATTTGTAGGCTTAATTTTCAAAAAAAAAATCACATTTTTCATATAAACATTTGAATTCTTCGTTAATTGCCATAAACCGAACAAAAACTTGAGAACTATTTTTTTTCAAACCATATAATCGATAAATGATGTTCAAAAACAAAAAATATAAAATAAAATAGTTACCAAACGAATCTTTTAACTACTTTTATAGTTTATATATAAATTTATATCATCACACATTTGATTGTTCAATTTACCAATATAGGGTAAGAAACTCATGATTGTTGGAACAATTTTTTCTTTTTATAATTTTTCTTCTTAGTTTTAAATTAAGAAACCTTTAGATTTTTTTTTAAAAAGAAAGTGTCATGAATAAGCATAATTTTTTAAGAAGAAAACACATTAGCTAATAGACAGCAAACCCATAGTATTGTTTTATATATATATACACACATTTTAACTATTAAGATATTTATTTAGAATTCTCATTTGAAATTTGATTGGAAAAATAAACATATTCTTGAATTAGAGATGATTAATGAAGTTAATGGATCATATTTAATTAGATCGTGAGTCATCTAATTATTTTGTCTATTATATGACCATTTTTTTAGGAAAAAAAACTATTATATGACTTAATTATAGTAAGGATTATACAACATTTGCATTTATTTTTTAAATACAATGACGAAAACACTACAAAATTAAAAGTAAAAAGAAACTAATATTGCTTAAAAAAAAGAAAAAAAAAAAAGAAGAAACTAATAATCTCAATTTTAAAAAAAAAGAAAAAGAAAAAAGGAAACTAATAATCTCATCCGTATAATTTATTACGCAGGACTAAAATTGGTATGTTTCTAAAAATAATAAACTAATTTGGGAACTAAACTAAATGCCACGTCGATTTGTCATCACATATGAAACAGAATTGAAACAGACTCATTTTAATTTTCCAGATTTAGCCCCAATCTTTAATTATAATTGTTTTCGAAATTTATTAAATGTAGAAAAATTCATTGCATAATCCATAAAAATCGGAGTTTTTTAAGAATAAAATACTTTTTTTTTTAGTTCCTACATTTAACTTTAATTTCTATTTAGTCCTTCTATTTCAAATTCTTACACATTTATCCTTCAAACTATCTTTTTTCTTCCCCTTAATATTACAGAATGAAGAAGAAAGAGTTTCTTCCTCTCATCCTATTTTTTAAAATGTATATAATAATCCGATTAAAATAAACACACCATTTCCTCTTCCATTAGGTCACTAATGAATATAATATTTCAAAGACTAAAATTGACAACTAACTTATAGGCTATGATAAATCTATCTTTCAATTCGAGCATGATTTAGGTGACGAAGATACAAATTATCAATTCAAAGTTCAATGTTTCGATCTCTATCCTACAATTGTTGAACTGATAATAATAAAATAATAGTCGTAATTTTTTTTTTTTTTTTTTGAGTTGAACAATACGTAGAGTGAAGATTCGAACATTTAACCTAATGGTTAATAATTCATATTTTATGTCAGTCGAGCCATGTTTATAGTAGTCAGTAGTGTTTACTTGAATTTCAACTCTTATTCATTACTATTTTAGGTAAATCATCATTAATTATTTAATGCCATATTTTGGGTAAAAATAAAATTGGGCCATTGTTTGAGAATGATAGGATAAAAGAGAAATTAGAGCGAATGATGGATTTTATGGTTTGGTTTTGACGGTTTTATATACAAGATAATTGCTTGTGGCTTAGTTTTCCACTTTCCGATTCATTCGAAAAGCTAAAAATAACTATCTTCCTCAATTTAATAGCTCTTACTTGTCCGACTAGTTAACATTTCAATGCTGATTTTATTATTAATTTAGATTTTTTTTAAACCATTTTTCGAATAAATCTCACTTGAATTAAATATTCAGATTTTTCTACAAAATTTATATTTTAAATATTCATGTATTATCAAATTTCATTTTATTTAATCAAAATTTAAATTTATTCAAATGTTCGAATTGTTTTTCATTATTTTATACATATTTTTAATAAAATAATCGAATGTTTTTCTATATGTTTTAAGGTTTCAATTGTTTTGTATATGTTATTAGATTCAATTGTACATATTTCATATTTACTAACTATTTTAGCTAACATTTTGATAATACCTAATTTGTTCTTAGTTGGTTCGTATGTCCAAAATATTAAATAGAAGGTAAGTGTAGAGCTTTATTAATAACCAAGATATAAATACTGTGTAAGTAGAAAGTTTGATTAATAATCGGAATAGCGAGCATCATTCAAAATTGAAAGTGAGAGTGAGCACCATTCTATAATTTTCGCCCGTTTTTGGAATTTGAATTTATTTTTAATATTCAAAATAGATTTTGATAACTACTTCACGAATTGATTTAATAAACAAATATCTTCCTTATTTTTCTCCCATTTATTGTAATGTAAGGTTAGATAGTTATTTTCCATCCATTCAAATTTTAATTATAGATTTTGTCTTTGTAACTTGTTTTATAAGTCGTGGATTGGATAAAATCAACGGCCTCACACTACCGTTTGTGTCGAGACGGCCTCCATGGCAGAGGGTAGCGGAGTAGCGTAGATAAGTGTCATGGATCTTCCTCTCTCATTCACTCTCTCTTTTTTCTTGATAGTTTTTTCGTTGCTATTTACCATAGACCATCGTTGTTGTCGTTGTGTGGTCGTAAAAGTAATCAGCTAGCCCTATTTAAGTGAGTATAGGGTTGTTCTATGGTTTTTTTTTCGATTGAAGTTTTAGTTTTCAGTGATATTGTTGGCTTCAATTAAATTAATGATTGTTTTGGAGTTTGATGGAAGTTTTACTTGCTATCAAGAAAGAGGTGTTTGCCGACATTTGATTTAGTGTAATGCAACAATATAGTATATTTGCATTATAGTGTATATGTATAATAATACAATGTATTTGCTTTTTCTGGATTAGTTTTAGTTTGTAATGTTTGGTTTTATCAATTTTAGTATGTAGGGGTAGTTTGGATATTTGCTAATTAATCTTTTCTTATTTTTAAAATTATTTTGCTATTTTTGTGAATATATTTTATTATTTTTTTAGATGAAACCTTAAAATTTTCTATTTATCTTGTCAATCCAGATAAATGTAGACATCTCATCCAAATTCTTAAAAAAAAAAAAAAAAAAAAAAAGCCAAATCTAGACCCAATTTTTAACATCAATCATGATGATAAACCATGACTAAGGCCCATCTGGAGGCCCACAAACATTTGGCTCCTTCAGATAATATTGGCTATTGATTAGGTGTGTAAAGGAAAAGCGCTAAAAAGAGAGATAGTAAAATAGGAAGTTTCATTTTAATAAATGGCAACAAAAAAAAATTGAAATTAGATAAATGGTAAAAAGATTTTTTGAATTAGTAATTTCAAATGTTCAATTGATCAAAATAATCTTATCAAATCTTACTTACTTACTAGTAATTCAAGTTATGAGATAAAATTAAAATCTTAACTGGCTAGATTTCATTTCTATTAAAATGGAAAAAATAAAACATACATAATATTTAAAAATTATTTGACTCAATTATTAGAAATTCTAAATCGATCATGTTCACCATCTATAATAGGCATGAAATAGAAATCAACCATTTTTTTTTTTTAAAAAAAAAGAGAAGTATGCTTTTAACTTAATTTCACAAAATTAATTGATAATCAAAGTATTTGCATGTAATTTGCAATTGATTATTTCTAAAAACACAATTACTTAAAAACTAATATTATTTAAAGGTAATCGATAAGTAATATAATGTAGGTATATTGCAAATATTAGAAAATATAACAAATACAATTAGGAATATTACAATCGCTCGAAAATATAAGAAATAAAATATAACAAATACAGTATAGAAATATTGCAAACTCTAAAAAACATAAGAAATATAGTGTTGTTATATTGCAAATACTCTATATACATAAATTAGATTTACCTTTGCAAAAAAAAACCTAAATTATATTTTAAGAGTATATTACAACTTAATGTGTATTCAGAAAGGACAAATAAAAGCATAAGAGTTAAAATGGAAAATTTAAAAGTATAAGTAAAATTACAAAGTTTTTGGATATTCAAACCAACCAGATTTAGATACATAAAGATTTTTTAAAAAGAAAATATATATGTAGTGTAACTAATTTGGGTGAAAGATTCAATTTTGAGGGTATTTTTTAAATACAATGATCAATCTACACGTGCAATAGGTGTGATTTGCCAAAAATCTCATTAATTTTGAATTCTGCCAAATATCCAAACAAAACCTAAAATTTTGCTATATTATCCAATTTTTCTAAGGAAAATTTGTACAATATGGATATGTTATTCAATATATATATATATATATATTAGAGTTGATGCCCTAAATCTCGTGGGTTTATTTAATAAAATATGAGGTATTTTATAAACTAATGAATAAGGTTGGATACCTTATCCGGATGATACTACGAATTCGATCCGCTTTATAGATGTTACAATTGTTGTAAAGTGCTACAAATGATCATTCATGTGGAGACATGTGAGCAGAGATGTTCTATACAAAAGGGTTTGTATAAGATCGGATCACGAAATAAATAATTTTTTATATAACACCGTTAATAATAGAAACTTACATTGCACCAAGATGATTAGGGAGTTGGGAATATAACTACACAACGGAATTCACTCATTCCCTAATGTCAGAGTAAGTAGATAAATTGCTCCTTAAGGGTTGATTCTAGAGCTTGCACAATGTGGTGTCACACCCTCTCTTGGCTCAAGACGGGTTTGATCATAGTTGGACTATGACTTATTATTTAGAGAGATCAATAGCACTTAATGAGTTAGATGTAATTACAGGGCAAAATCAGCATACAGCCATTACGCTGTTGACGGGTTATATCCAATGGACACAAAAATATATTTGTAGTGCGAAATGTTGAATAGTTTAATTAAGGGAGTTTAATTAATTATTCAAATATGATTGGAGTTTCAATCTACAGGTTTATAAGGTCCCTTTGTAGCTTAACAAAGATTATTGAGAATTAATTTTGGATTAATTTGAATTGTTCAAATTAATTTTTATTAAGGAAATTAATTATATGTGATATAATTAATATAATGTATTTGATACATTATAATATAAAATTTATTTTGAGAAGAATTAAATATTTGAATATGATTCAAATACTAATTATATGGATGAGATTTATATAATTAAATTTAGTATAAATGTGATTTATATTAAATGTCATGCATTTTTTTTAATTTTGTAAATAAATATATCAATTTTAAATTTAAAAAACATTTTTTAAAAAAATTATCAAATAATTTAACAATTATCTCCTCTATTCTTCATAATGTTGGGACTAAATACATAGTTTTCCAAATTATTTTTACATTTGTATTACAAATTAGTTTTTAATTTTTTTTTTTTTTATTTTTATAATAAAAGTGATACACTTTCTAAACATGAATTCAACTGAGTTAAAGAATGGAATTGACGAGATCTGTGCTTTGGCGAGGTGTTTGGGAGTTGTTTTTCCTCTGTCATTTATGGGCTATTTTTAGCCCAGGCTCAAGCTTTTAGGATTATATATAAAGGACGTTGGAGTATTTTTTTTTTAATTTTTAAATAAATATATAATATTTTTTTTTAAGATTATCAAATAATGTAACAATTATCTCTTCTCTATACAATTATTATTATTAAAAAAGAAAAAATTCAAATACCTTTTAAATCTATTCTTAAATATTCATCAAAAAAAAAATTGTATATTTTAAAAATCTAAGAAGCAAATATATCTGTTCTCCATACTATTGAAACTAAATACGTAGTTTTTCAAATTATTTCTATAATCGTATTACAGATTAGGTTTTAAACTTTTTTTTTTTTTTTTGGAAAAAGTCATATATTTTCTATACATAAATTTAACTGAGCTAAAGAATGAAGTTGATGAGATCGGTGTTTTGATGAGATGTTTGAGAGTTGGCTCTTTCTCTTTCCGTCCCTATGTTGGCAATCAAGATGCTTCTCGTTATGCTGTTGTTTTTTTCAACTTCTATTTGCTTTTTTCCAATTTGAAAGATTTTGGGGGAGAAATTAGGTTTTTAATTTCTTTTGTTGGATTCTTGATATAATTAATAGTGATTTCCTTTTTTCTCATGTCCTCTTGAAGGGACTTTTAGCATTTTCTTTCTGTTTATGAAGTTTCTTTTATTTTAAAAGAAAAATTGTCAACCGTACTAAAAAAAAAAAAAAAAAATTTCTAAACATGACACATTTACGAAGTTACACAGCTAAAAATCTCAATTTTAGTATACAACCTTTAATTTTTAAAGTTTTTCAATCTGGTCCATAATTTTTTTTTTAATGGCTATATTCTTCTTAAAATGTCAAATTTACCTTTTGATCCATAAAAAATTTCCGTTAATCATTGTAAAAAATGAATAGCGCTTGAAAAAAATGGATGTATTAATCTCAAGTTTTCTTGATTTGGACACGAGTAGCACTTGAAATAAATGGATTTTTGTTCATTGTCTTCTAGAATTCCAACCAAAAATAAAAAAAAAAAAAAGACAGAGAATTATGTTGATGCATATGTTGAATACCGTAGATATGCCATGTCCATGTAACTAAATATGTGATATAGTAGGATTAGAGTAAATTGAGATATCTTGGTTAAATCCTTATCTGCTTAGTATTAGGATTAGTTTTCTTGATTGATTAGAATTATGATTATTTCCCTTGGTTTATTAGGATTAAGATTAGTTTCTTTGATTAATTAGGATAAGGATTAGTTTATTGATAAAGATTTATAAATAGAAAATTTATCTTCTTGTATTGTTAATTTTTTATTCATGATAATTAAATTACATAAACCTTAATAGCGCTTAAACATGTTATTTCAATAATAAATTTTTCCTTAGTTCAATCTAGTCCATCATCAGCACAAAATCAAGGTGGTTTTTGTCCTTGTAACTAAACCTTCTTTGATCACCAATACCAATACATTCAATGACATAGATCAATATTGATGGATAGCATGGAAATTACATGCAAAGTGATCAAGATCATGCTTGTTTCCATCTAATCCAAATTTCTTAGTGATGCCATTCTTAAAAACTTTATAACCGCATGCATGATAAACAAGTTCAGATAATAAAACATAAACAAGTTCAAATAATAAAACATAAACCATCAACTTTATTCTATATATAACGTAAACAAATTAAGGTCAAAGAACATCCTCAATAACAAACTCTCACTAAACCATGGAATCAGAAAAATGACTAACACCCATATAAGCAATGTACATATGAAAAACTTTAAGTGGTAAACCTTTAGTCAATGGATCTACCACCATAGAGTTTGTTCCTATGTATTCTATCAAAATTTGGCCATTTTGAACTCTTTCTTTCACAATTAAAAATTTCATATCTACATGCTTTGACTTCATATTGCTTCTGTTATTATTGGAATACATCACTGTCGACTTATTGTCACAAATAATTTTAGTAGTCGCCAACTACTATCTGTAACCTAAAGACAAAATTTTGCAATCATATTCCATGATTGGACGCCTCATAATATGCTATAAACTCTACAATCATGGTAGAAGAAGCCACAAGGTTTTTGTTTAACACTTTTCCAGGATACAATTTCTCCAGCCAACATGAAGATATAGCCTGAAGTGGTAGAAGAATAATCGAAATCAGAATACCCAATGATCTCCAAAACTTCTAATCTCAGATAAGTGAGCATATAATCTTTTGTTCTCTGCAAATACCTCATAATTCGTTTGATTGCTTTCCAATGATCTATCCTTGGGTTACTCAAATATCTGTCTAACACTCCAACTATGAACGCAATATCTAGACGCAATCATACTTTACCGTATATTAGACTTCCAACAACCAATTCATAGGGAACCTTCTGCATCTTCTTAGTCTCGAGTTTAATCTTGGGGAATTAACCTAAATGAAATTTATCACCTTTAGCGACAAAGGTATTTCCTGGTGCACAATCTTTCATGCCAAATCTACTCAAAATCTTTCCAATGTAGTTCTTTTGTGACAATCTCAAAATACATTGAAAACGATCTCGCGGTATTTCAATTCCTAATACAAAAGAAGCATCACCAATCATCCTTTTGAGAAATCTCTTAGTGTCATGCAATAAACCTACATCGTTACTTGTTATGAGTATGTCACCAGCATATAACACCAGAAAGATTGATTTACTCTCGTTGAACTTGACAAACTTCCATTATATTCACCTCAAAACTAAAGAAGTTAATTACTTCATGAAATTTATGATATCATTGAAGAAAGGCTTGCTTGAGACCATAAATGAATTTCTTCAATTTGCACAACATAGAATTTGAACTACCAAACACAAAGTTTTTTTGTTGCACCATATAAATTGTCTTGTTAATATTTCTATTAAGAAACACAGTGTTTGCATCCATTTGATGTAGCTCTAAATCAAAGTGAGCTACTAGTGTTATGATTACCCTGAAAGAGTTCTTCGATGAAACTAGAGAGAAAGTCTCTTTGTAATCAATGTCTTCCTTTTGAGTAAAACTCTTTGCAACAAGATAAGCCTTATATCTTTCGATATTGTCGTGCAATTTTTTTTTGTTGTTTTAAATGTCTATTTACAACCTATGAGATTCACTCCTAATGGCAATTAGACAAGTTCCCAAACGTTATTGTCTTTCATGGATTTTATTTCCTCTTCCATAGTATTTATCCACTTTTAAGAGTTAAAACTTTGTAGTGCTTGTTGGAAGTTGATTGGATCATCTTCTATTACACCTATATCAACCTAATGCTCATGAAGATTACAATATAATCATCTGGAATTGCACTTCTTCTCTCTCTAGTAGATCTCCTTAGTAGAACTTCTTGAGATTGTTGAGTTTGAACGTTAGGTTTAACAACAGGAACTATAATATTGTCTTGTTCTATGATTGGTTCAATAGTGAAGTCAGGAATCGGAGTTTGAATATCATCTAAGCCACATTAGAAAAAGAAACAAATTTCTCTTCAAAGATAAATTTCCTTATGTTATCTTCCCCCTCAAACTCAACATCCTAAAAAAATATGGCATTTTCCATCTCAAACAATGATCTAGAAGTGTAATCATAAAACTTAAAATCACAAGGGCGCTCAGAATACCCAACAAAATAATAGCTAATAGTTCTTGAGTCCAATTTTCTTTCATTGGGCCTATAAGCCCAAGCCTCAACTAGACAACGCTAGATGTAAAGATGCCTAATACTAGGCTTCTTTCTTGTCCACAACTCTTAAGGGGTTTTAGCTACCGCTTTATTAGGTACCCTATTGAGGATATATGTTGCAGTCTTTAGTGTCTCACCCTAGAGAGATTCTAGTAAAGAGGTGGTTGGGTTGGTGCCCTAAATCTTATGGGTCTTGTTGTTTGTAATTATTTGTACACAAATTATTCATTTAATAAAATAAGATGTTATTTTAGTCAATATTTAGTTCGTGTCACACCCCCTCCTAAGCTTACCTCTTTCACCCAAAAGAAGGCGTGAGGACGACAGATACCACCTTTTGTGATATCTACTGCCTGTTTAAACCTGTTTTTCCCTAATTATTAATTATTAACAAAAGTAACCTTACTATTAAGCTAGGTAAATTACATTTGAACTCTTTATTTTATTACCACAGGACAATTTTTATATAACCATATTTAGACAAATCATTAATTTATACTACAACCTCTTTTGTTCTTAAATTAAGGAGATTCATACATATCGGATTTTAACTTCTGAAGTGTGGTCGTGGTGTGGCAGACCTTGATCTTTGGCAACACCCTGGAACTTTTTCCTTTTTGCTACCTAGGGGAAAAAATAAAACATTTGGAAAACGTAAGTTGGGAAGCGCGGTGAATGACATTTCATGAAACAACCTTTTTATTTCAAAACATTTTGAAAACTTTAATAACGCATGATAAATATTTTAAAGCAAAGTATCGCATGAACTTACTAAAACACAAGAGTACACATGATAAATCCATCATTAAACCTATACCTAAGCTTCCTTGGAGTAGACTACTCAATACGCCCAGGCACTAAGGTGGAACCAACCTTAACACTCTCAGTTTTTGCTTATGTTGGATGACTCACACATAGCCATTGTCATACGTGTACGCAGAGATCAAGTATCTTGTCTTGGTACTAGATTTTGTAGGATCAATATGGCAATTATTTAACTTAATGAAAACTTTTTATTAAGTGGACCCAATTAAATAAACTAGAAGACTTTTTGCTAACAAGTAATTTAAATAAGAATTTCATGCAAAATAATTTAACTCATAATAATCAAGAAGTTAATAATACTATTTTAAAGTACCCAAATTGGTTCTTATAACAAGATTGATAATAGATGTAGACATTCAAGAACAACCAATCAAAATAATCCAATATGAACAATTAATTTCGAGAACAAAAATTGCAATTAATTTCAAGCAATAAAATATAATAACAAATTAATTACAAAATTAAAGAGGAGAGGGATAGAGAAATTGACACCAAGAATTTTATAGTGGTTCGGCACAACCGGCTTACATCTACTTCCCAAGTTCCTTTTGGGTATATCACTACAAACTTGACTCTTTACACGGCTTAGAGTCAAATCACTACAACGTTCTTTTTTCAGGAGCAAGAACGAACCCGATCCTTTCTACAGTTGAGGATCAAATCGTTGCAACAATTCTTTTTTCGGGATCAAGAACAACCCTTACAAAATGTTTGTAAAAAAAAAAGGACGCAATTACAACTCTCTCAATAGAGTAGATTTACAAGTTGTAGCACTCAATGAATCAATCCTCACAACATAAAATATCTCTCTCAAGAAGAAGATGAAAAGAAGAAAAATGAAGCTTCTAAAGAGACCAACAATGGTGGCTCAATGAGTTTTGAAAGATTGAAAATGACAAAAATTGTTATGTTAATTTAGAGAAGAAGATGTGTTTAAATAGAGAAGAAAATTTATTGAAAACCACATCTAAGTAGGGCCATTGGATCTTAGAAAAGAAAAATCAATGGTGACTTTGAACCCAACGAGCCATTAAACACAAATAATATAATAATATATATCTTTTAAAATCATTTCTTTTAAAATCCAACAAAAAGCACATGACCACCATGTGTCCAAAACTAGCCGTTAGATATAAACATAAAATAATATTAATTTCATTTTCTTTTTATATTTATCTCCTTTTTAAAACAATCCAAAGATCAAAAGTCCACCATGTGTCACTCCTCTATTGCTCCAAGTGACACCTTTCAATTGGTCCACTTTGATGAGAAAACTTTTGCCATATCATCAGCTCAGGATTTTTTTGTTAACCTTGTTTCACCTATATATTCTTCGTTTGAACTCGATTCAAACTGTGTTGGAATCGTTGTTCTGAGTTCTATGTAATAGACACTTCAAAATACTCAAATTATTAACAAATAAAAGTAGGTTATTAATTAATTAATCAATTAAAATTAATTATTTTGAGGTTAAGGGCCAAATAGGCAACAGATCCAATGGTTTGAAAACCTCTTTCTCAAATCATAATTTTCAAAAACATCACATGAATAATCAAACAAGAGTTATATTTAAACCAATAACTCAAAGCATGATTTTGCAAGCATAATTTCTTAAAGTTTTGCCAAACAAGATTTTCTTTTAAAAAGAGTAACTCACAGACAACCAGCGAGGATTATTCTTTTCTAAGAGTTTTCCATCTTCTTGTTGTCCCTTGGTTTCTCCAACTCTTCACCAACTCAAAATAAGACAATTTATGTTTTTTGGCATTCAAATGGCCCCATACGGCATTCTGCGTGCGCGGTTGGGGCCGTTTGGGGATACAAGCACGGTGGCTAGGGTGGACAAATGCGCACAAGTGCGGGCGTTGAGGCTACTAGCACACACTGGCATTGGCACGTGTAGATGTAGGAAGCGCTAGGTGTATGTAGACGCAGGCGTGTGTTGGGTGATTGTGCGATGAGGCTACACGAGCGTGTGTGGCTAAACAAGAACCTACACATGCGAGGACAGACGGGCTTATAACGCGATGAACGTGCGCGAGGATGCGTCAAGCGTGGGCGTGCGGCTGCTGAGCTGGGTGCCTGGTGCTGGCCTGTGTGGTAGTCTGACTTTCTCTACCTATTTTCCAATTCCTTCAATCTTCTCGTCCTTCAACCTCTTTGGAAGCCCAAGTACACACTCTACACACAATTTGCTAACATTTGGCTCAAGAAAAATGGAAATGGCATGAGTGAATTGGGAGAACTAAACGTCCAAAGTGCTTTACTTATAGTAGTCCCAAACTCACCTTTAACCGCCAGTTCCTTCTTGTATGCATGTTAAGGTGTCTTCAGGATGCATAACCCAGCATAATACCCCACTTTGAGGTGTCAGCACCATCTCATTGCATGCTTTATCTTGCTTCTTAGGCATCTGCCTTCTACTTGGTCCAGACTTCACCTGATTGAGCCACCTACACCCCCATTGATGTCAACTTGAACTTGCTCCCCAAGCAAAGCACCCACTCAATGCATAGTACTACATGTTGGACACATGGTTCCTTTTATCATGCGCCCAATTCCACTCCTTAGGTACAACCCATGCCACCAAGATTTCGAGGTTACTTCCTACACTTAGTTTTACTTACATTCTCCTTCTTCTTTACTCATGTGTCCAAACATGGTTTCCTATGTGCCAAATGACATCTTTATGTGTCCAAGTTGCTCAACCATGCACCCACTATGTACTAAGTTCTCAACTCTCCAGATTTTAACTGTAGTTTCTCCTCCTAAGTTCATTCAATTGTGCTTAACCCTAGATGCGACCAAGATGGCTCTCTTGACCCTATATGCACCCAACTTGATCCTTTCTTGACCAAAATATACTTCCAATGTTTTTAACCTAAGGTTAATAAGTTGAACTCTTCCAATCATGCTACCAACAGAGGTTAAATCTTACTCCTTACTTACTAACACTTAATCAAAATCTGACCTTCTAAATCTTGTTGAGTGAACCCTAGGCTTACATACTTTCTTGGCTCAAGTGTTTGTTGAGTGAACCCTAGGCTTAATTGAATGAATGAAGAGATCGAGGGCCTACAGTTTTCATTAACCCAATTCAATAAACTAAGATCCAAAGTTATTTTATGTAACTTAAGCATATATGTGGTTGACATACAAAGGGATCGTGTTTAAGTAATAACCTAAATGGTATGTAGTATATGGATAAGGTTGGGTACCTTTTCTTTGTGACACTACGGATACGGTCCACTTTCTAATTGTTACAATAGTTGTAAAGTGTTACAAACGATTTGATTCTAATCATTCATGTAGAGACATGTGAGTGGGAGTATCTTATACAAAGAGTTTGTATAAGACCGAATAGTGAAATGATTACTCTGTCTTTATAACGTTGTTACTTGAAGAGATTAACATTTCAATAGGATGACCATAGGTGACTCGACTAATTCTGAATGAGTTGTGAACTTCAATCTATGAGGGTGATTCTTTGATCTGTATGGGTGAGGGTGGCCAGATACCTCAACTCAATAAGTCTACCATTTTAAGGGTTTGTCCGAGTAGGGAGTTGGGAACACTGTTGAGGATGATGTCCTAAACTCTCGTGTCCTGTAGTTTCTAAACACAGTTTTATACTAACGTCTGTGATGTATAATATATAATATTTTTTTCACTACTTGTCTTTGAACATTAGATGTTTTATTTGCCTTACCACAAACCAATAAACTAAAATCCATGGTTGTCATTATGTAACTTAAGCATGTATATGGTGAAATAAAAGTGGATCATGTCTTAAGTGATAACCAAAATGATCTGGAGTATATGGATATAGGAGGGAAATCTTATCCTAGTCACGCTACGGTTGTGGCCCGTTTTGTAGAATAGTTACAAGTGTTGTGACTTGCTACAGATGGTCTGATCCTGATCATTCATCTGAGGACGTGTGAGCAAGGGCGTCTTATACAAAGATTTTAAATAAAACATAACCACGAAGTGTTAACTTCTCGTTACATAAAGTCGTTCATGACAGAGACTTCACTTCACTAGGATGACCATAGGTAACATGACCTCAATCCTGAGTGAGTTAGGAACTCCTACCTTTGAGGGCGGTCTTTTGATTTGCATGGGTGCGAGTGGCCAGGTCACCGACTTAAACCTACTACTTTGAGGATTCGTCTGATTTGGGAGCTGGGAACTCAGCTACACAAGATGGAATTCACTTCTTCCCTGAAGCAAAGGTAAGTAGATAGATTGCTCCCTTAAGGGCTGATCTTGCGGCTTGAACGATGTGGCGCCACACACCTTCTCATGGCCCGAGAGGTGTCCACATATAGTAGGACTAGGTTGTATTGTTCATTAGAGTGATCAGTGGTACTTAAGGAGTTAGATGTAACTACAGGGACAAAACGGAAAATTGGCTCATCTGTACTTACGAGCATTTATGAATAGTTATCGTACTGTTGATTGATTATATCTAATGGACATAGAAATATATCTATGGTAAAAAGAGTTCAGCTGTCGGTCTTTAATGGAATGTCTGACAGTTAACGGATGGTGGATCTCGTGGCTAAAGAGTTTAGTTAGCTATTCACGTACCGTTGGAGCTTCGAGCCATAGGTCCATAAGGTTCCCTTGGTAACTCAATGGATTCAAGTTGAGAATCAGTTTTTGGGTCAACTTGAAATGTTCAAATTGACAAGAGGGAGTTCGATTATATATGATATGATTGAACTGGTTAATTATATTTGATATGATTGACTTTATGTATGAGATACATTAATTGGAGGAAAGTGGATATAAATATGATTTATATCTAGTGGAGGAGAAAACACTATGGTTTATATGTGATATTAAACTATAGGTTAATGAATATAAGATGATTATATTTATTATTATTAATTTGACAATTATAGGATAATTGGCCGCCGTTTTCTCCGTATTCATGTGTTAGTGGAAAGTTTGATTTAGTTTTCGTAACTGAAGAATAAAATGAAAACCGTTTTCATTTTACAATGAGATCATGTTTTTTGCTCACGAAGTGTATGCTGCCTATCACTTAGTAAGCTGAGAGACTATACAACAGCTCGAATTTACTACACGATCGTATATACGCGTGCGCATCTTTCTAAACAATCACCTACATTGTACTAAATGATCATCTAGCGTCGAAAATTTACTAAACGATCGTATAGATGATCGCAACCTATTTACTACACGATTGTATACCTTTGTCTAAATGATCAAGTATTTTTTCTATATGATAGACCCTGCACTTCTCTCACTTGCTTGATCGTTGTATACAATCTTCATTCCTCCTCCCCTCTATCAAATCCCAACAGAGCCCACTCTTTGGATTCTCACACCGAGAATACCGAGGGTTTCAAGTGGTGGTGTCATCCTCATTTCCTCTGTTCGTGTGAAGACCATTCGTGAGTAGACGACCGAAGTTTTGGTGAACGATTGGCTTGATGTTCCAGCGAGAGCGAGAGGAGCCTGTTCGCTTGGAGAGAACGAGCTTTGCTGTGAAGAAAGAGTCTTTAACTGGTAAGTTTACTTGTTCTCTTGTTTATTATTTTTTTAAAACATGCCGGTAATTTTGTAGTATGATGCATATTTGTATGTTTGAATGCAAATATAGTAATTCTGTCATAATGTCTTTGGAAAGATCCGCTTCCGCTCAGAGGTACTCTTGTATAAGAGTTCCTTCAAACACAACTACATCAGATGAAATCCATTCCTTCCCATCTTAGGTGTAAGTAGATGAATTACTCCCTTAATATCTAATTTTTGGTTTTGAACAATGAGGTCTCATCCTCTCACTAGTTCGAGAATGATTAGTTTATAGTTAGACTATAAACAGTTTGTTCATTAGAGGGATCAGTAGTACTTAAGAGTTAGATGTAATTACAAGGATAAAACGGTAATTTGACCCAATTGTAGTTGCGAGCAATTTAGGAAGGGTCGACTTACTATTGATTGATTATATCCATGGACACAAAAATATATCTACAGTGCAAAGAGTGCAACTGTGGATCTTTAGTAGAGTGATCTGCATTTAATGAATGTTGATTAATTTAATTAAAGAGTTTAATTAATTAATCTCAAATCATTAGATCTTCTAATCTATAGGTCCATAAGGTCTTCGTGCTAGCTCATTAAGGATAAAACAAAGAATAAATGGTTCTAGAAGAAAATTTAATTGTTCAAATTATTTAAGGGAGTTAAAGGTCTTAATTATATTAATATGATTAATATAAAGTATATTGTATAGTAATACATCATAATATATAGTTAATTATAAATATGCTTTATAATTAAAACTATACAGTATGTGAGAGATAAATATTTGAATAAGATTCACATATTAAATATATGAATGAGATTCATATAAATACTATAGGTTAAAATTTAATATGAATGAAATTCATATTAAAACTATAGGTTATAAGCGATTTGCATTTTAATGTGATTAAAATATATATTATATGATTGATTGATTAAGAGTTAGTTAATTAATCATTTTGGTTATATTATATTAATATAATATTATTTGAACTCCCATTATAGGGGAGTTATTAATTTCACATGAGTTGAGAGTTATGGTAACTCCCCTCCCTCATCCTCATCATCTGTTATTCAAAATACAGATGGGAGAGTGATACAAATTTGAAAAATATTTGGCTTAGAAGAATCTCTCTATTAACAATTACTCTCTCACTTTCTCTACAATACCCTTTTTCCTCTCTCAAAACACAAAAGGGATCCCATCATCTCATTCCTCACCTGAGAATAGTGAGGATTCCAAATGGTAGTGTCAAGAGAAACCATTATTTTCCTGTGTTCGTGTTCTTGGAGGAAGATTTGCATGGGTGTTCGTGACTGTTAAGGAGATCAAGTCATGGAGAGAAATTTCGTGAAGAATGAAGTTCTACAAGGACAAGTTTATTTTCTTATCTCTTTCTCTCTATCAAAGCATGCTTAATTGCAATTGTTTATCCTGTAGTTTCCTTTGTTTTGCTTTTCTGTATTTTAAGTTTTTGAAAATTGAATGTCACTAGCATGACGTTCATATGCTTCCACGAGGAATTCTATTTCTTTAAGAAGAATGACTGATAATACTTCTTACCATAACCTTAAGTGTTTTATTTTATCTTTCTGCCACACCATTCATGCTGAGTTTCCCTAGCATAATGTATCGGAACATTTCCACATTCATCTAGATATTTGGCAAAGGGCCCTAGACGTTGTTCACCTGATCTATCATATTTACCGTAGTCACCACCATGATCAGTTTTGACAACCTTAATTTTCTTTCCAAGTTGAAGTTTAACTTCAGTTTCAGCTTCGAAAGATTTGAAACCACCCAAAGATTGAGACTTCTCATGAATTAAATATAAGTACCCATATCTTGAATAGTCGTCTATGAACATAATTAAATATTGTTGTCCATTCCAAAAAGTCATAGGGAATGGACCACAAATGTCTGGATGTATTAGTTCTAAGATGTCTAAGCATGTGTTGGCACCTAATTTTCTTATGTTTGTCTGTTTTTTCTTAATAGATTCTACAAAAACTTCAAAGTTATTTAAATCAAGGGAATCGAGAATTTCATCCAAGATAAGTCTCTAAATTCTCTGTTTAGAGATGTGACCTAAACGTTTGTGCCATAATATAGTGAAATTCTCATTTAATTTACGTTTCGTACCATATGAATTAGATATCAGAATCTTGTTAAATGAAGCACATCTTATATTTTAGAATTAAACTAATCTAGATAACAGATGCTACTTTGATAATATATTATTTTGATCAATTCAATCCAAATATAAAACACAATAATATAATAATCTTAAGTATATTATTATACATAAATAATGGGAGAATATCCCTAAATAGTCTTTACCCAAAATTTACTCAATAATTGCACATACAGAATACAATTAAAGTAACATAAACACGTAAATATTACAAAAAAAAAAATTTATCAATCAAAATTCAAACTCAAATCACCAAATTATCGATCAAATTTAAATTTCAATCTACAAATGATAGATCAAATTTAAACTTAAACTCACAAATGATTAATCAAATTTAAATTTAAATGCATAAAATTATCAATAATCAAGTTCAAGAACCACCGACAAGATCAAACATGAAACCTGGGAAAAATTTTACAAAATTATTAATCAAAGAACAAAAACCGTGGCAAAATACCAAACCTGGAATTTCAATTGCGCTTATATTCATCACTGTAGGAATTGGGTTCTAAAAACTAAAAGGGGATATATAAATATATATGGCCACAATCTGAACGATACCACCCACTCTATCCTACCCCATATAGGCAGTCGTCCATTCTATAGCCGCCCAAAAAGGAACAACGGTGATCTTGAATGGGAATCCTATAGTAATAGATAGAATCCATATAAAAATACCACTAGATCGAGCACTGGTGATTTCATATCCGATCAAAATCTTGGCTAATTGATCGAAGCGGTTAACTCCAGTAGACCCATAGATCATGGAACAAATAGGATGGATAGGCCAACCACCACACTACACATATAGACTCGAAACCACCTCGTTGTCATACGTGTGACTCTCATTACATACGACTTGCACAAAGACTCCTAAATCCATCCCGAGCCTTTGCCATCTAGTATTTTGCCAAAAATAAAAAAATCAAGTGTCGTAAGATGAATTCAAATAATCATCTGCATATAAAAATCAACAAAAAAGCAGAGAGAAATTCTTTTGTAAAATCTCTCAAACCAAATGAAAAAGTCGATGAAAATTTTATTGAACTCACAAAATCTTCCACTTTACTGAAAAATTGAATCAAGATCAATGGAAAATGAATATAAACCGATGATCTAACATGAAAATCATGCTCTAATACCACTTGTTAGCATAATTACTTTAAATCTATATTGAATAAATTAACCTTAGAGTCATTCATGTCAAATTATCAAGAACAAACAACATGCTAGATTCCATTGAGAGATTGATGATAGCTTCACGATGAAGATAGCTTTAAGATGACTATTGTCTTCCTCAACCAAAACTTTGAATGCCCCTAGTGGGATCTCTCTCTAGATGAGATTCAAAAAAGATTAAGTGTGTATTGTTTTGGTATATCGGGGACCACAACCCTAGATTCTCTTTACATACTAGTTCAATTAGGGTTTCCATTAAACCCTAATTAACTAGGGATTGGCTTCTACTCATTAAGACAATACTCAATTAAGAATTTCAGGCCTTAATTAAATAGATCGCATAATAGAGTCCAAACTAATAAAATAATCCAATGTGATAAAATATTAATCCACATACATAGCTCATACTTTAATTATATATATAATTATTTAAAATACGTCTAATATTGTCTTCTTGTATTGATAACTTTTGATCCATAATGATGACTTTGGTCTTATTATTGGAGATTTCTCTCCTTTTATCGACTTTGATCTTATTATTGGAGATTTCTCTCCTTTTATCTTTTAGGCTACATCATGTATTAAAGCAGCCATCTGGACCATCATTGACTACAACCAGTGGAAGACTGAAAAACAATTAGTGACACCGATCACAAGAGGGAGTTTCGTGAGTAGTGCTCATTGTTAAACAACGCACTTTAATTAGGGGGAACCCTTTAATTCAAGAAAAGAAATAAGAAATTGAAGTTTTGTTAAAAGATTTTGCAAGAGTGAACTCTTACCGATCAAAGAAGTTGCACAAGAAAAAATACAACAAGTTGTATAGGCAAGAAAATCAAATTTACTCCCCAAAAACAGTGTTGTAAAATTCTGACTCAAGTGATTTAGAAGAAGAATTTCAACATAATAATTTTACCCATGCCCAATTTTCTCAAAGAACCTATCATTATCCACATTGGAAATTTGATTCTAGTGACTCTGATGAAGATTCAATGTACTTTAGGATGGAATGACAAGGCGACATTATCAACAAAGAGCGTGAAGATCAAATCAAACTAATTTTTCAAGAAATCAATATAAGAATTGGAAGTTAGATGATTCAAAAAAACAATTTAGAGTGTGAAAGAAATTATTATGACCAACATCAAAGAACACCCATGCATCATCCCAACACCTATATGGAGGTCGAAACATTTTCAAGAAAAAAAAATAGAATATCTTTCCGGAGGACTTTCGGAAGAGAATGGAGGAAATTTGCGGTCTTTTGGAGAAAATTCAAGAAATGCTGGAAATCATTCAAAGTTATGAACTTGTACAAGAAAATTTTAACGAATCACAGTTGAAGCTCGTAGGTGAAATTCAAGCAAGCCAAATTGGAAGAGAAGAACAATTGCACGAAGAAAAAGAAGAAGAGAAGACATGTGATGAAGGAGGAGGACAAGAAGAGACAAATGAAACAAATTCAAGCGAAAACAAAGATGAACGTGACACGATCGAAGACAAAGGTGAATCAAACCTACTGTTAAATAAAGTTAACAGTAGTCAAGGAGAGAGAAGAATCAACCAACCAACCTTTTGTGTTATAGCATATAAAGAGGATGAAACCATGTTCGTAGGAAAAAGTGATGCGATTATTTTCAACCCATTACTTTCACGATCGACCTGTATCAAAGATTTTAAGGTTCCATGCAAATTCATCAACTTTACAAAGGAAGCAAGAACGAAGAAATGTTATCTTAGTTCCATGCAAAGACAAAAAAGACGAGAAGGAAATTGAAACCTCTAATCACACCAGCATGAAAATTTTTTTTGCGGAAACTTCACACAACCCAATCTCTAACCAATTCCCTTCATTTTGGCCCCACAATCCACACAATGTGGCCCAACTTTGGGTATCACCATTTTTTCCTCAAACTAGTCAAACCCAAATACAAAC
Source organism: Benincasa hispida (assembly GCF_009727055.1). Taxonomy (NCBI): domain Eukaryota; kingdom Viridiplantae; phylum Streptophyta; class Magnoliopsida; order Cucurbitales; family Cucurbitaceae; genus Benincasa; species Benincasa hispida. The sequence goes on from NC_052359.1 coordinate 47,795,767, forward strand.
CAACCGAGCCTAAAACTTTTACAAAATTAACTCAACTCTTCTTCAATGTTGTATCTGATCGGCTTGCAAGATGAACTTTTTTTACGTTTCTAAGGTATTTTGATGTCAATGATGCTTATTTCTATTTTATCGAGTTTTTTTTTAGGGATAGAATGATGTGGTAGGATTATAGTAAATTAGGATATTAGAATGATGTGGTAGGATTATAGTAAATTAGGATATCTTGGTTAAATCCTTTAATTGATTAGGATTAGGATTGGTTTCATTGATTTATTAGAATTATGATTAGTTCCCTTGGATTATTAGAATTAGGATTAGTTTTTTTGATTAGTTAGGATTAGGATTAGTTTGCTTTATGGTTCTCTATAAATTAGAAGGTTTGTCTTCTTGGATTGATAACTTTTGATTCATGATAAAGACTTTGATTTTATTATTGGATATTTCTCTTTTTTTATCTTTTAGGTTACATCAATATGTTAATAAAATGGTAACTTTTTGTTGCATCATAAAGTATTTCAAAAAAAAAAAAAAAAAAAAATTTTTTTGAGAGGAACTACATTAAGAGTAAAATTGAAAATTTATAATAAATTTAAAATTGACACCTTAATTTTATTTATATATCCATTCCAATATTTATCTATTTGAAATGTGGACTCTTCATCACCACAAGAATAATCAAACTACTTTCTACACTACTTTATTTTCCAATATCTAAAAAAAAATTACATTACACATTTCTTTAATAAAAGAAAAAAGTTGATAACTTTTTACACCACTTGTATTTCCTTTTTGATAAAAAGAATGTTTATATTTTTTTCATTCTATCTTGAGATATTCACATTCATATTTCTCTAAAAAAATATTTATTTTTCTTAACTTTTCACACCTTTTAAATTCACCTCCATTCCGAAACCTAAAGGAAAGAAAACACTTGCTAGTCAAAATCCCTATCAAAATGTATTTGATGGTTTAAGTATAAACTTTAATATTTTGATAAAGGAAGTAATAAAATGAAAAGTTCTCATTCACCTTTGGTGTAGGTTTTTTGCAGCTCTTTTCCTTTCCAAAGCATTAGTGCTAATTTAATGCTATATAATTTCTCATGTTTCACCTTTTTCTCTAAAGAAACTTCAAAGTTATTATTCTTTAACTTCTATTTTAATCTTATGTTGTACCTTAATACCTAAGGAATATTCAAAGCTCTTCCCCATTAGATTGAGATTCTAATGATTTAGGTAAAAGATGACCATTAAAAAAAGTTGACACTATGTCATATATTCCTTGAGTAGTGAATGGGATTAACTATTTTATCCAATCTTAATTATCAATTTAATTTAAACTGTTGGCATAGGAAACTCACATGTTCCTTCCACCGACACAGGCCTTTCGTGGAATCGTTCGTTTGCCCACTTCTATTGGTCTAGTCTCATTTGACCTGCATGAGAGTTCCTCGCATCAGTGTAGTTTCAAGTCTACCACATCCTAATGCCTTAGTTAGAATAGAGAGTGCATAGTTTAGCTAAGTATAAAAATAAGGTAAGTTCTCCTTTTGGAGATTACTTGCCCTCCCCTTTGATGTATCAAATGGGACTATTTGTAATGTCCTTCCTCTAATGTGTGTCAGTGGTTATGTGCAGTTTCTATGATATCAAGGTAGTTGCAACACTCGAGGCTACAGGACGCCAGACCAAGCACAACTCGATCTTATCAAGTATATATATCCATCAGCTCAATCAACTGGTCAGCTTGGAACTTAAGGTACTAACTTTTCCTTTTGGACACGTTTCTCTATGTTGCTTCCTAATTTGTTTTGGGCTTGGACCTTGTCTGGACAACTCTCAATAAAAAGTATGTTATTTATACAAATAGTTATTAAAATTTTGTCAATGATGATATCATGAAGACTTTACATCAACCTTTTGTATGTCAAAATTGTACAACTAATGAAGAATGGGTAGATACCACCTACCATCTTTTATATTTCATTCTAAAAAAGGAGAAGAATTGATATGTCTCAAGTAGTAATAATTTGGTTAAAATATTATATTGGTCCCTGTACTTTCATGTTTGTTCTATTTTAGTCCTTGTACTTTGAAAAGTCGAATTATAGTCCCTCTACTTTCAGCAAAGTTAAAAAACAGTCCCTATAACCGCTAACTGAGCGTTAAAATGAGAGATAGTTTTCTCTCTCTCCTCAAGATTTCACTCCCCTTGCCTTCTTTTTTAACTCTCCCCCTCAACTGTGTATGGTTTCTCCCCCTTTAGGTGCTACATCGACAGACTCGACCAACAACGACAATCTGGTCGCCGCTGACATTTTAAGGTGGTTTCTCCCCCTCAAAATGTTCATTCATAAGTTTGTACTAGAGTTTTCATCTTCGAGTTGTTATTGGTCTCTCTCTCCTTGGGTGGATATTTACCAAATGTTGGAGGAGAGAATAAGAGAAAAGATGAGAGAACAACCTTGAGGAGAGAAACAATTAACTTTTGATACATCATCTCAATTCTAACGTGTATCTAACTTCAATCTAACGGTGACATTATTTTTTAGCTTTTTTGAGAGTGGAGGAAGTATAATTGGACTTTTCAAAGTATAAGAACTAAAATAGAACAAACTTGAAAGTATAGGGACCAATATAATATTTTAACCTAATAATTTTCATATATGTATGGACGTGCTTTCTTGGCCACATGACAATGCCATCATATATGATGATCTTCTACCACTCAAACAACAATATGTTTTCAAACACATACTTATGCTTAGTCCATGGTGAAGTTGAGCATTATTGTTGCTCAACTATAGAAAATGTGTTAGCTCAAAATTTACAATCAATTTTTTTTCAAGTTCAACATGCATAACCTTTAAGAAAGTCAGAAACTTGGTGGTTTTAACATGGAGTCTAACATTTCTGGCCCAAGTAAATGTGGAAAAAAAAGAAAGGTATGAAATGGATACGATTTATGTTCTAAAGCCTCGTAAGTTATAAATATTTTGTTTTTTTATAATTAAATAATTACTTTAATTCTAGGCAACATTTATTATTCATTTTAATAAAATTATGGCTTACTGTTATAATTTCCAATGGTATGTAATTAACATATAAATAAGAAAAAAGCTCAAAAAACAACTTGAAGGGTCTTCAGTTTCGAGTTTATAATGCAATAGTATTAAGTTAATAAATGAAAATTAATTAATTTTGTATTACAAAGCTTATAGGTCATAAAATTCCCTATTAGGTGACAAAATTATTAATAGATCAACTTTAAGTAGAAAGAAAAATAGATTTTGAAAAGTTGAAATTCATATATGATATATTGTGAATGCATTAAATATTGAAGGAAATAATTTTACTTTGGAAACTCAATGAGGTTGGTTGAAATATTATTGAAGGAACTGGTTGGAATGGCTAAGTACTAATACCTTCAACATCTTCCTAAGGTTCCACGGAATACCCGTTTCTTTCGGGAGAAGCGATTTGATGGGTGGAAAAAACCTCAAACAAGAAGGGTTATATTGCTGAAATCTACAAGATTGATGCAAAAGGAAATAAATGTTGCATCTTAATTCAAGAGGGTTTAGACAAAAATGGATGGAAAACATTTCACAATATGCTCTTACTCAAAGACAACAAAAGCATCGAAACAAAGGTCACTCATAACAGAGACATTAGTTGGAAAATCAGAAACAGAGGCTACCCAAGTTTGGAAGAAGAGAAACAACACGAGTGTAGAAACCACGAGTACAAACCTGTTAGAACAACTACCCTCCAATGGACAGAAGATGATAACAATGAACGGTCACGAACTGCGGTTGTCAGTAAGTAGAACCTGCGAAAAAGAAGCTCGATACAGGCTGAGTCGCAGATCTCGCTCTCTTTAAGACGTTTCATGGTTCTGCCCAAATGTGCAAGCAGTTCTATAAAATTGTCACGTCGTCCCCACAATAAAATAATCCAGAGGAAATAAATTGTCTCGATCGAAGTTGCACTGGAATCGATAAAAAAACTCACACTCTTCAGGATTGTTATGCTCGAAAAACTAAACACATAAAGAAAAAAGAAGGATCAATAGAGAAATGGAAGTGATACTATGAAAATGATTTGTGTCAAACTGATGAAAGGCTCGCCACGTCCACCAGACCAAATGGACAGCGACAGCGCGTGCGTGTGGGAAGTTCACCATACACACATTTGCCTATCTCCTCACTCCCTCTAAAACATGGGCACCCCTTAGAGTCCAAACCCACAACTCAAGGTGGGAGTATAAAAAGGAGGTTCCAATTCACAAATCTAGAAATGTGGAATTTCTCAAAACCTTTTTTTTTTTTTTTTATTTAAGTTTTTCACCAACAATCCCCCACTTGAAAATTTTTTCAGAATACAAGAAAACATTTTTTTCATCAAGCAATACCAGTCTATAAAACACTGTGCATAAGCAAAGGTGTCTAATGACTTCAACCTTTACGTAGTCTAGATGATTCATAATATCTAGAGTAGCTCTTGGTTTTGAACTCAATCTCTAACAACATCTCATACACAACATTATTAAGGTGTAGTTCGAAAGTTCGTGCTTTAAGGCCTAACACGCCGGTTTAGTGAACACTCTAGAGAATTTTCCTAAAATTCAATAGGAAACGGCCCCCACTTCCATGTTCACATAGGTGAGTCTATCAGGAATACTCCTGTAGCCAGATACCCCACTTAACATTAAGTGTAGATCTCATTAAGAACTAAGTTCATCCTTTCTTACGCTTCAAGATATCATGCTCAGACTCTAGGTCATAGGAAGTGAACTCTATTTGTTTTAGCATGATTCACTTCATTCACTTGTGATCAGTTATTACTCATTGAACTTGTTTCTTGGGATCTCCAGTCTACAGGCTGGGTTTTCCTCACAGGTGATTCATCTCTCTATAGGCATGAGTCCCATCCTTTCTGAGATTTTGAAAACCTTCTCTCTGGCCAGTCCTTTTGTCAAAGGATCTGCCAAGTTTTCATCAGTCTATATATGATCCACTCTAGCTGCACCAATAGTGAGGAACTTTCTAATGTTATTGTGCTTACGACGTATTTTTCGTCTCTTTCCATTGTAGTAACGATTCTAAACTTTTGTGATTGCTGCAGTACTATCGCAATGTATCAATATGGTTGGTATCTACTTTTCTCATAAGGGAATCTCTGACAATAGACTTCTAAGCCAACTTGCTTCTTCACTAGCTATTGCTAGTGCTATCATTTTTTACTCCATCGTAGATTGGGCTAAAATAGTATGTTTCTTGGACTTCCAACAATAGCTCTGCCTACTATATTAACGATATAGCCACTTTTAGCCTTTGAATAATCCAAGAGGGAATTCCAATCAGCATCGTTGAACCCTATTTAAGATAATAGAAACTTCTGGTAGTATAATCCTAGGTTTTGGGTTTTCTTTAAGTACCTCATAACCTTTTCTATAGCATTTCAATGTTCTATACTAGATCTACTTGTAAACCTACAAAGTAATCCTATAGCATAATTTATATCAGGTTTAGTATAGTCAACAGCGTATCTGAGACCACATATGATGCTCACATACTCAATTTGATAAACACAGTCACCAGTGTTCTTGAACAACTTAACACTAGGGTCATAAAGAGTACATGCTAGTTTACATTCAAAGTAATTACATTTTTTTATAATCTTTTCTACATAGTAATACTGATCTAAAGAAATTCCTTTTTCAGACATAGTCACTTTATTATGAGGTTATATTGGTCAATGAGAGAAAAAAAATACATGGATTGAAGTAATTCTAGTGATCGCGGAGAAGGTGTTAAAAAAGTCTATGTTTTCTCTTTATCTAAAGCCCTTTGCTACTAACCTGGCTTCAAACTTTTCAACTGTTTTATAAGGTCTAAGCTTCTTCCTTAGTATCCATGTGCAACCTATTGCCTTTTAACCTAAGGGTAGGTCTACTAAGTGCCAAGTCTTATTTGGCTCAAGAGAGTCCCTCTCATTATTTATAGCTTCTTGCCATAAGTTGGCGTCTACAGAGGACACGGAAGCTTTTAGGTCTTTAGGATATTCTTCTACATTGTAGGTCTTGAAGACATCCTCAAAGTCATTGATGGTTCTAGTGATTTTGATTCTTCTAGGTTCTGGGTCGACTTCCTCTATAGAGGTAGGATTTCTAGCTAAGGTTAAACTACTGGATTCTAAGCCCTCACTATTTCTCTATTTAAAGGAAAATCTATCCTCAAAGAAGTCAGCAGCATTTGACTCAATGATCACTCAGTTTACTAGGTCATAGAACCTATAGGCTTTACTATTTATGGCATAACCTAAAAGACACATTCATAAGTTCTACTAGCAAGCTTTCTTCTTTTAAGGTCTGGAATTCTTACAAAGGCTAGACACCCCCAAGTTGTAAAGTATGACAAGTTTGGTTTCTTATTTTTAAGGACTTTTCAAGGTGAAGTTGTGTTTTTAGTTTTTGGTATTATATTTAAAACATAACACATAGTAAGGATGATTTCACCCCACCAATAAGATGCAGCTCCTGAATTGAGTAAAATAACAACTACTACCTCAACTAAAGTTATATTTTTTCTTTACACTTTTCCATTCATTTTAGGAGAGTAAGGTGCAGTCTTTTCATGTATTATTCCATGTGATTTAAAGAATTCATTCAGCCATCTGAGTCATACTCAGTTCTCTTATCACTACGAAGTCTTTTAACCTTTCAGTTATACTGATTTTCTACTTCAGTAATAAACAATTTAAAAGCATCAAAGGCATCACTATTATTTTTCAACAAATTTACAAAGGTGAAATCAAAGCAATCATCAAAAAAGTAATAAAATATTTGTTATTATTCCTAGTCAAAATGCCATCAAATTCACATAAGTCAGAATGAATTAATTCTGGAGGCTCAAATTCCCTAAGTACAGATTTATGTAGAGTCTTAGTTATTTTAATCTGACTACAATATTCACATTTATCAAATTCATTCATGAAAAACTTAGAAATTATTTCTAACCTACTCAAGTTACTAATTGTCCATTTATTTACATGATAACATCTAGCATGCCAAATATTAAATGAACACAGCATGTAAATAGAATATTTCATCTTATTCATTTGAAGGTTAAGTTAAACAAGTCGTCAGTTGCATAGCCTTTTCCTACGAAAACATTATTCTTAGTAAGTGTATATAAGTCTGCCCTTATAGTCTGAGTAAAGTCGGCCTTGTTGAGGAGATAGCCCAAGACCAGATTATTCCTTATCTCTAGAGTGTGCATGACTTCCTTCAGCATGAAAGTCTTCCCAGAGGTAAACTTCAGCTCCACCTCATCGGTTCTAGCAACTTTCGTTGAGTGGTGATCCCTCAACAGTATGTTTTTATCCTTAGTTTTAGTATAAGTTCTTAAAAGACTAAGGTTGTGATAGACATGACACGTAGTGTCTGTGTTTATCCACCACCCCTTAGAACCATGGATCACATTTATTTTTGTGATCATGGCAACTAACGGTTCTTCTGTCAAGTTTGCCGGACCAACAGGACTACGCTTGTTCCTACAATTCCTAGCCATGTTTCCAGGTTTAGTATAGTTAAAACAAAGGAATTGTATCATTTCTCCCAAGAAGGGTTTCTGCTTCTTCTGATTATTCTTGTTGTCAGATCCACGATTCTGACACTTCCTCTTGGTTCTCTTTGACTTTTGGTCAGGCTTTATCATGATAGAGGCAGATTTCCTAGGCACGATGTTTACCTCCTCCCCCTAGTCTTGCTTCCGAGCCTCCTCCTCAATCCTTAGGGGGGTGATTAAACTCTCAAAGGAAAACTTCTTAGTTTATGTCGCAAGGTGTTCTTAAAATCCTTCCACAAAATAGGCAATTTATCAATAATAACGGCCACTTGGAATTGCTCGTTTAGGGGCATACCTTCACTTATTATTTTGTGGGCTATCTTCTGCAGTTCATGGGACTCAGCCTCCACAGATTTATCATCCATCATCTGAAACTTTAGGTAACGATTGACGACATACTTTTTCGATCCGGCCTCCTTGGTATCGTACTTTTTCTACATGCCATTCCAAACTTCCTTTGCTGTCTTCATTGAGTTATAGTAATCATACAGATCATCAATCAAACCATTTAATATGAAAATTTTACACAAAAAATCTTTTTCTTCCTAATCAATAGCTTATTTCAACTGCTGTTCGGTCGGATCTTCCTTTTGGACAGTTGGCTTCTCTGTAGTGCAGACATCAGCAACTTTCTTGACGGTGAGGAAGAACAACATCTTCTGCTTCCAATGTTTAAAGTTTGCTCCTTCAAATTGAAATGGTCGGTTGAGATCAGAGGACATGATGTCGTTCTGAGTTGAAAAGGCCATCAAAACAGCGACAGATGGTTAAAACGTCTTAAAAATTGTTAGAACAACTACCCTCTAATGGATAAGAGATGACAACAACGAATGGTCACGAATAGTAATCGTCAGAAAATAGAACCTAGAAAATAGAAGCTTGTTAGCTGTTGAGTCATGGATCTCGTTCTCTTTAAGATACTTCATGGCTCTGCCCAAATATGCAAGCAGTTCTACAGAATTTTCATGCCGTCCCTAGGATAAAATAGCCCAGAAGAAATAAATCTGTCTCGATCAGAGCTGGAATCGATAAAAAAACTCACACACTTCAAGATTGATATGCTCGAAAAGTAAACACATAAAGGAAGAAGAAGGAACCGAGAGAGAAATGGAAGCAATACTATGAAAATGATTCGTGTAAAACTGATGAAAGGCTCGTGCCTTTTATATTCCTCGAAGGTCAATTGCGGCGCTTAACTAACGGGGAGAGAAGCGCTCACAGCTGTTGAACGTGGTCCACGGACCATGTAAGAAGTAGAAGAATGAAACGACTGAAGGAATTTTTCTTTTATTTATTTTTTAATAAAAAAAAGAAATAATAATAATTATTATTTTTAATGATAAAAAAATAATCCCACACACACATGTCGTCCACCATACTTACATTTGCCTATCTTCTCACTCTTTCTAAGACATGAGTACCTTTTGAAGCTCAACCTACAACTCAAGGTGGGAGTATAAAAAGGAGGTTCCAATTCACAAATTTAGCAATGTGGGATTTCTCGAAACCTTATTTTTCTTTTATTTAAGTGTTTCACCAACAAAACCTTCATATACACAGGTTGCCACATCGGACATAAACTCTATGGAAGATCGAGCAATCAAAGATACCTCTAGAATACCTGCAAAACACTCCTTAATGAATGGAAAAAAAAACTTTCTACGAAATAGAACCAGAGGAATCATTTAAATGGGAATCTATCATGGTCCTATTATGTAGATACTTCCACAACAATCCAACCCAAATACTTGAAGCCCCTAGAGAATCCAATGAATCAGTTGATTCCCTCAATCTCTTTCACACTAATAAAGCTATTCTCACAATAAGGGATAAAGAACAAACATGATTACTATGTATGAACAAAGGATGGGTCACGGTCGATCCCTTCACTGTCAAATTCGAAAAATGGTCTCCATAACTCCATTTAATCCCTAAATTCATTCCTAGCTACGCTGGATGATTACATTCTGTGGAATACCATTAATTTCTTGGAACATGAACACGTTCAAAAATATTGGTGAAGCTTATGAGGGATTCAAGGATATAGGTTATAACACTGGAGAAAATTGGACCTTACTAAAACGAGAATAAAAGTTAGAGACAATTATTGCGGATTTGTACTGGCCTCAAGTCGAATTAAAAAAGAAGAAAGGCTTTCCCTCACAGTAAACACCATCGCTTCGAAAAACGAGAAATAGTTCACCAAAAAACATCCCAAAGTGCACGAAACTTTTTCCAAGGAAGCGACAATTGAATTTGACGAAAATGACGCACAAGCTGAAACGTACTTCTTCCAAGATTATACTACCAAAACACCTCCACACGCTAATACCGAAATCTGCAGTGAATTGTTAAATCGTTGGCTTGCAAAAAAACTTAGAAAAGGAAAAATGATTTCAAAAAATCTGGAAGAAAAAGAAACTAACGAAAGTTAGGAAGATATTCTCGGAAAGTGGCAAAAGAAAGATCAGCAAAAACATAAAAAGTAGCATTCCCCTCACCAAGAAATAATACTATTTTATTTAACACATCCATTGCACTAGTTTTGTCGATTGCAGAGATTGGATCACAAGCTAAAATAAAGCAACCCAAAAGATTACTATTCAAAAAGCTCAAGACCAGGAAAATCCCATGCCAATATTGAAAATAAGAAAAATCAGCAAGAGGCTCAAACTCAGAAATTAACCCATGACACCATGACATATAAGGCTGAGCATCAAAAACAGCCCAAGGCTTGTAGTGGAAATTTAAAGAAAGGTTTTATACATATGACTAATTCTATTGAAGATTACAACACAAATGACACTATAGAAATCAATGAGATATATATTAACCTAAGTGAAACTTTCTCAAATATGAACCACTTATCTCGGGCCCAGAGGAAACACCGAACCAAAGTCATGGGAGAAAAAACAACGAAAAGGCCACCATCACCAACCACAATTATAGAAAATAGTTTAGATAGATTATTTGAAGAAGCTGCCATGGATAATGAAATATTGGTGCATGAATCAACACAAAGGGATGTGAATTTCATAAAACAATTGAATGATTGGTTGCGGGAAAATAACCTCTATGTTATTCCAATCCCCTCTCAGACGTCATACAACCTGTGCAAACAAAGCAATTAAAACATGGGACATTAAGAAAATTGAAACAAGGGTAGAAAGTTACCCTATGAAGTTACTTACATGTAATGTAAGAGACATTAGCTCTGCCCCTAAAAGAGCTATTATTAAAGGGGTTATTGCATCTACCAGCTCATATTTTGTTATCCTTATAGAGACTAAACTTACAAAAGCAAACGGAAACAATGTCAAATCCTTATAGAGCTCTATTAGCATAGCCTGGTCTACAATTAATGTGATTGGTGCATCGGGAGGTATTCTAATCTTATGAGATCCTCTGGCTCATACTATCACTGAGGTATATAAAGGTCTATACTCATTAACCATAAAGTTGAAATGTCAAGATTGCTGTTATTGGTGGCTCACTGGTATTCATGGACCAACTAGTAGACGTGCACGAGAAGCTTTTTGGGTAGAGCTTAATTCTTTAATTACTCGATCTAGTTCTTGCTAGCTTATTAGAGGAGATTTCAATGTATACCGATGGACTAATGAGACTACTTCACCACGACCTTCACATCACTATATGAGAATATTCAATAATTTTATAAATGCAGCTTGTCTACATGAACCGTTGTCTGTGAACGATCACTACACTTGGACTGATCTTCGCAACACCCCCTCAATGTCCAAGCTTGACATGTCCCTATATATAAATGCTTACCGAGAAAAATTCCAAACTCATTAAGTCAAGAGACTCCCTTATGACACTTCAGATCATTTCCCTCTATTATAGAATCTGATTCACTGAGATGGGGACTTGTCCTTTTAAATTTGACAATTCATGGCTCTCACCCAAAACATTTGATCAATTTGTAAAAGACAGATGGATGATATTCCTAAAGAAGGCATCCCTAGATTTGCTATTATGAGAGGTCTCAAAGCCCTTTCTACGCATTGGAAATCCTAGAATGCTCAAGTGTTTAGAAAGGAACGAAATGCTGCTAAGAAAATATCAAAGCAAATAGCGAAAATTTATGGCAAAGAAAAACAAAATGTGATCTTTGATGCTGAGGTGAATAGAAGAATTGCGTTAAAAGTTGATTTACAAAGCATAATCCTTATGGAAGCTCGAAAATGGAGACAAACCTGCAAATTCAAATGGTTAAATGAAGGAGATGAAAACATAACTTTTTTCCATAAAATTTTTATGGCATACTGTCGCTTTAACTTCATATTTAAAATAAAAAAAAATGATCAAGGGAGTAGCCAATATATGGATAGTATAATAGAAATGGCTTTCATCGATTACTTTACCAACATTTACACATATAGTATTGAAGATAGAATGATGGTTGGAAGTCTGAATTGGAGGTCAAAAAATTCCACACAAGGCGCTAATATGTTCAAGCCTTTTGATAAGTCTAAAATGTATATATGATTTAAAGAGTCGAGTTGCAACAAGACTACTGGCCCAGATGGGTTTACGATCGAATTCCTTAAAAAATTTTGGAACATTCTTAAAAGTGACATCAAAAAAATATTCCATGATTTTTTTCTAAAACGGCATTGTAAACAAGGTTGTCAATGCTACTCATATTGCACTTATCCCGAAGACTCCATCTTTTAAAAAGGTATTGGAATTCAAGCCCATTAGTCTCACTATGAGTATATATAAGTTACTTGCTAAAGTGCTTCTTGAACGACTCAAAAAAATTCTTCCTTACACCATTACTAATCCAATTTTGATTGCCAATGAAATTGTTGATTACTGGAAATGTAGGAAAAAAAAGGTTTCATCATAAAACTTGACATTGAAAAAGCTTTCAATAAATCAGGTGGGACTTCCTTTTGGCCATGATGAGTTTTAAAGGCTTTGATAAGAAATGGATTCATTGGATAAAAGCATGCACATCCACTGTGAATTATTTTTCCTAATCAATGGTAAACCAAGATGATACATATAAGCATCTGGAGGTATTCGATAGGGAGACCCTTTTTCTCCCTTCTTATTCATGATTGCAATGATCTCCAGTCTACAGGCTGGGTTTTCCTCACAGGTGATTCATCTCTCTATAGGCATGAATCTCATCCTTTCTGAGATTTTGAAAACCTTCTCTCTGGCTAGTCCTTTTGTCAAAGGATCTGCCAAGTTTTCATTAGTCTATATATGATCCACTCTAACTGCACCAATAGTGAGGAACTTTCTAATGTTATTATGCTTAGGATGAATTTGTCGTCTCTTTCCGTTGTAGTAACGGTTCTAAACTTTTGCGTTTTCTGCAGTACTATCGCTACCACAATACATCAATATGGTTGGTATCTACTTTTCTCATAAGGGAATCTCTGACAATAGACTTCTAAGCCAACTTGCTTCTTCACTAGCTATTGCTAGTGCTATCATTTTTTACTCCATCGTAGATTGGGCTAAAATAGTATGTTTCTTGGACTTCCAACAATAGCTCTGCCTTTTCTCATAAGGGAATCTCTGACAATAGACTTCTAAGCCAACTTGCTTCTTCACTAGCTATTGCTAGTGCTATCATTTCTGACTTCATCATAGATTGGGCTAAAATAGTCAGTTTCTTGGACTTCCAAGAGACAGCTCCACCTACTATATTAACGATATAACCACTTTTTAGCCTTTGAATCATCCAAGAGGGAATTCCAATCAGCATCGTTGAACCCTTTCCAAGATAATAGAAAACTTCTGGTAGTATAATCCTAGGTTTTGGGTTTTCGTTAAGTACCTCATAACCCTTTCTATAGTATTTCAATACTTTATATTAGGTCTGCTTGTAAACCTGCAAAGTAATCCTATACCATAAGTTATATCAGGCCTAGTTAGTCAGCAGCGTATCTGAAACTAACTATGATGCTCGCATACTCAATTTGATCAACACAATCACCAATGTTCTTGGACAACTTAACACTAGGGTCATAAAGAGTACATGTTGGTTTACATTCAAAGTAATTATATTTCTTTAGAATCTTTTCTACATAGTAATATTGATCTAAAGAAATTTCTTTTTCAGACATAGTCACTTTTATGCCTAAGATTACACTCGTTTCTCCTAAGTCTTTCATATAGTTTGCATTCAGCATGGATTTCACATCATTTATGACGTGTAAGTTCAATCCAAAGATCAACAAATAATCTACATACAAGATAAGATCGTGCAAAGATTGTTTTCAACCTTGTAGTAGATTCATTTATCACTTTCATTGATTTTGAAACCTTTAGACAGGATTAGGTTATCAAATTTTTCATGTCATTGTTTAGGAGCTTGTTTTAGGCCATAAAAGAGATTTGTCTAGCTTGCAAACATTGTTCTATTCGTCGTGTACTATGAAGCCCTTAAGTTGTTCCATATAAACCTCTTCTTCAAGTTCATCATTTAGGAAAGCGATCTTCACATCCATTTAATGTACTATGAGATTATATTGGTCAATGAGAGAAAAAAAATACATGGATTGAGGTAATTCTAGTGATCGAGGAGAAGATGTTAAAGAAGTCTATGTTTTCTCTTTGTCTATAGCCCTTTGCTACTACCTTGGCTTTAAATTTGTTAACTATTCCATCAGGTCTAAGCTTCTTCGTTAGTATCCATATGCAACCTATTTCCTTGTAACCTGAGGGTAGGTCTACTAAGTGCCAAGTCTTATCTGACTCAAGAGAATCCATCTCATCATTTATAGCTTCTTGCCATAAGTTGGCATCTACAGAGGACACAGAAGCTTTTAGGTCTTTAGGATATTCTTCTACATTGTAGGTCTTGAAGACATCCTCAAAGTCCTTGACGGTTCTAGTGATTATGCTTCATCTAGGTTCTGGGTCGACTTCCTCTATAGAGGTAGGTTTTCTAGCTAAGGTTAAACTACTAGATTCCAAGCCACCACTATTTCTCGATTTAAAGGAAAATCTATCCTCAAAAAAGTCAAAACATTTGACTCAATGATCACTCAGTTTACTAGGTCATAGAACCTATAGGCTTTACTATTTATGGCATAACCTAAAAGACACACTCATAAGTTCTACTAGCAAGCTTTCTTCTTTTAAAGTCTGGAATTATTACAAAGACTAGACACCCCCAAGTTGTAAAGTATGACAAGTTTGGTTTCTTATTTTTAAGGAATTTTCAAGGTGAAGTTGTGTTTTTAGTTTTTGGTATTATATTTAGAACATAACACATAGTAAGGATGATTTCACCCCACTAATAAGATGCGGCTCCTGAATTGAGTAAAATAGCAACTACTACCTCAACTAAAGTTATATTTTTTTTCTTTACGCTTTTCCATTCATTTTAGGAGAGTAAGGTGCAGTCTTTTCATGTATTATTCCATGTGAGTTAAAGAATTCATTAAAGCCATCTGAGTCATACTTAGTTCTCTTATCACTACGAAGTCTTTTAACCTTTCAGTTATACTGATTTTCTACTTCAGTAATAAACAATTTAAAAGCATCAAAGGCATCACTTTTATTTTTCAACAAATTTACAAAGGTGAAATCAAAGAAATCATCAACAAAAGTAATAAAATATTTGTTATTATTCCTAGTCAAAATGCCATCAAATTCACATAAGTCGAAATGAATTAATTCTAGAGGCTCAAATTCTCTAAGTACAAATTTACGTAGAGTCTTAGTTATTTTACCCTGACTACAATATTCGCATTTATCAAATTCATTCATGGAAAACTTAGAAATTATTTTTAACATACTCAAGCTACTAATTGTCCATTTATTTACATGATAACGTGCCAAATACTAAATGAACACAACATGTAAACAGAATATTTCATCTTATTCATTTTAAGGTTAAGTTTAAACATGTCGTCAGTTGTATAGCATTTTGCTATGAAAACATTATTCTTAGTAAGTTTATATAAGTCTGCCCTTATAGTCTGAGTAAATTCGGCCTTGTTGAGAAGGTAGTCCGAGATCGGATTATTCCGAGTGTGCATGATTTCTTTCAGCGTGAAAGTCTTCCCAGAGGTAAACTTCAGCTCCACCTCACTGATTCCAGCAACTTTTGTTGAGTGGTGATCCCTTAACAATATGTTCTTATCCTTAGTTTTAGTATAAGTTCTAAAAAGACTAAGGTTGTGACAGACATGACACGTAGTGTCTGTGTCTATCCACCAATCCTTAGAACCATAGATCACATTTTACTTTTGTGATCATGGCAACTAACGGTTCTTCTGTCAAGTGTACTGGACCAACAGAACGACGCTTGTTCCTACAGTTCTTAGCCATGTTTCTAGGTTTAGTATAGTTAAAGCAAAGGAACTGTATCGTTTCTCCCAATAGGGGTTTCTGCTTCTTTTGATTGTTCTTGTTGTTGGATCCACGATTCTGACCTTTCCTCTTGGTTATGTTTGACTTTTGGTCAGGCTTTATCATGACAGAGGTAGATTTCCTAGGCACGATGCTCACCTCCTCCCTCTGGTCCTGCTTTTGGGCCTCCTCCTCAATCCTTAGGGGGGTGATCAAACTCTCCATGGAAAACTTCTTAGTTTATGTCTTAAGGTGTTCTTAAAATCCTTCCATAAAAAAGGCAATTTATCAATAACAAAAACCATTTGGAATTGCTCGTTTAGGGGCATACCTTCACTTATTATTTTGTGGGCTATCTTCTGCAGTTCATGGGACTCAGCCTCCAAAGATTTATCATCCGTCATCTGGAACTTTAGGTAACGGCTGACGGCATACTTTTTCGACCTGGCCTCCTCGGTATCGTACTTCTCCTACAGGGCATTCTAAACTTCCTTTGTTGTCTTCATTGAGTTGTAGTAATCATACAGATCATCAACCAAACCATTTAATATGAAATTTTTACGAAAAAAATCTTTTTCTTCCCAAACAATAGCTTATTTCAATGTTCCTATATACAAATGCTTAGCGAGACAAATTCCAAACTCATTAAGTCAAGAGACTCCCTTATGACACTTCAGATCATTTCCCTCTATTATAGAATCTGATTCATTGAGATGGCGACCTTGTCCCTGGTCCCTTTAAATTTGACAATTGATGGCTCTCACCAAAACATTTGATCAATTTGTAAAAGACAGATGGACTGATATTCCTAAAGAAGGCTTCCCTGGATTTGCTATTATGAGAGGTCTCAAATCTACGCATTGTAAATCTTAGAATGCTCAAGTGTTTAGAAAGGAACAGAATGCTGCTGAGAAAATATCAAAGCAAATGGCGAAAGTTTATGCGAAAGAAGAACAAAATATGATTTTTGATATTGAGGTAAACAGAAGAATTGCGTTAAAAGTTGATTTACAAAGCATAATCCTTATGGAAGCTTGAAAATGGAGACAAACCTGCAAATTTAAATGGTTAAATGAAGGAGATGAAAACACAACTTTTTCCATAAAATTTGTATGGCATATCGTCGCTTTAACTTCTTATCTAAAATAAAAAAAAAAAAAAAAAATGATCAAGGGAGTAGCCAATATGTGGATAGTGCAATAGAAATGGCTTTCATCGACTACTTTACCAAAATTTACACATATAGTATTGAAGATAGAAGGATGGTTGGAAGTCTAAATTGGAGGTCGATAAATTCTACACAAGTCGCTGAAATGATCAAGCCTTTTGATGAGTCTGAAATTTATCCATGCTTTAAAGAGTTGAACTGCAGCAAGACCCCCAGATGGGTTTACAATCGAATTCCTTAAAAAATTTTGGAACATTCTCAAAAGTGACATCAAAAAAATATTCCATGATTTTTTTTTCAGAACGGCATTGAAAACAAGGTTGTCAACGCTACTCATATTGCACTTATCCCGAAGACTCCATCTTTTAAAAAGCTATCAAAATTCAAGCCCATTAGCCTCACTACGAGTATATATAAGTTACTTGCTAAAGTGCTTGCTGAACGACTCAAAAAAATTCTTCCTTACACTATTACCGATCCAATTCTAATTGCCAATGAAATTGTTGATTACCGGAAATGTAGCAAAAAAATGTTTCATCATAAAACTCGACATTGAAAAAACTTTCGATAAATCAAGTGGGACTTCCTTTTGGCCATGATGAGTTTTAAAGGCTTTGGTAAGAAATGGATTCATTGGATAAAAGCATGCACATACACTGTGAATTATTCTTTCCTAATCAATGGTAAACCAAGAAAATACATACAAGCATCTAGAGGTATTCGATAAGGAGACCCCCTTTCTCCCTTCTTATTCATGATTGTTATGAACTACTTATCTAGCCTTGTAGAGGAAACACAAAATAAAAAAAAATAAAAAAAGGCATCATCAAAGGCTTTAGCGTCAACAATGGATCCCTATGCATATCACATCTTCTATTTGCATATGATATACTCTTATTCTCTTATGCTGATGCTATCTCTTTGAAGAATCTAAACTACATTGTTGAATATCTTGAAATGGCATCCAGGCTTAAAATCAATCTTCTAAAGTCCACTATATCCAGTGTTAACTTATATTTATACAAGTTATTCTCTCTTAAAGTTAGAATATTTAGATGTAGTTGAGATTGAATGCATTCAAATCATAAGAAAATAATGTGGAAATCCTTCCTGTGTGAGATTGAATGCATTGAAGTCATTATCTTCAAATGAAAGACATGATTCAATTGCATTACTGATCAGTTGAATATACAGGAATACATACGAAAATAAAGGAAAAGAAGCCATGTGTTGGAGCCAAAGACAAACCATGTGTTGGTGCCAAAGATAAGCATGCGTTGGAACAAAAGAGAACCATGCGGCTAGAGGTTCATAAAGCAAAGGATCATAAGAATAAGACACGCGACAAAGCATCCTAAGCAGCAAACATGAGAGCCAAATGCATTTGAGGGGAGTATAGACAACTGCAAGAAGGAATGTGCACATTCCCTGACACGCCTGCCATTATACTGTGTAGATGCAGCTTGACGCACCTGCCACTGTCTTATGTGGCAGACGTGGTCCCACACCAAACCCTATATATACATTTCAGCTTTAAAGAAGAAGATATCATTCGATCATCTGAAATTGCAGCCAGAGTTCTACTGGAGAGGGAGAGCCCGTTGAAATTCTCAAGGAGATTAGTGGAATCCAGCTTCCATTGTAGCCAGAGAAGACAACTCAAGAGAAGATCTTCTCCACACTTTTTTCACCGTGGAGCACAAATCAGCATCCACCTCAAAAATAACCGGAGAGCGCGAGAGTGTCACCAAAAATCATCATCTCCTTCATTCATCTTCTTACTCTATCTATTTACCATTTTATATTTTGTTTCTATTTCTATTCCATCCATTTACATTGGAACAAATTTTTCCTATTTTAATTCTTATATCATGATTTCATCTTCATCTTCTTTTTCTACCACTTTTATGTATTTTTCTATGAATCACTAACTCATGAGTGAGGTGGGATGAGTTAATCCTTGTTCCTACAAGTTTAATGATAAGTAAAGGTTTATTTGATTTAGTGTGAACATATTGAATTGCTTGCATCCATATGGTCAATCGGTGTAAGTAAAAAAACCAACTATTCAAGAGAGCAAGTGGTTGTGGATCTCACTAAACCAAATAAAAGATGTATTTCCACTCGAGAGGGCAAGGAAATTCATCCTTACATTCCAATGTAACCTAAGCATGCATCATGGAGACATGATCTATATGGTTAACTCACCGAGAGATGGAGACCTAAAGGTTATGAACATGAACACTAGTTTGTCATTAAGTTCAAAGGTTTAAGGATTGTTTATTCCAACTTCATTTTCTCATTTGTTTCTTCCTCTAACTCACTTCTGTGCTACGCGTTTACTACCACGCGTCCACCATTGCACATGCATCTTTGCATTCCCATTATTTCACTTGCTTTACTTTAATTTTATGCATCTTTTCATTCTGATCAAGGTAAGATGTTGGATTCCCTAATGTATGAACTTGCTGATGATTTTTCTCAGTGTTAGCAGGAATCCATTGCTCACCTGAAGGGGGGCCAGTTGAGGTCTATCATATCTCTCAACTTTCATATTTTGTGCTGACATTGGAGAATCATTTTGAGCTTCCTATCATCTGTGGCACCGAGGCCAACCTTATTGAGAAATTCCTCTGGACTGATGATGATGCTGATGTCTATCCCATGCCATGTTCAGAACAAGTTAGTAAAGTTAAGTATGAGCCTGTACCTCATTTCAAGGAGTCTTAGGTAAAAGAGTTAGAGGTTTTCGAGCCTCGTTCTAATCTTTCTCCTAGTGTTTCTTACATTTTTTGATATTGCTCATCTTTTCCTTGCAAGTCCGAAAAGTTAGTTGAGTCAGTTCTTAAGTCTTTTATTTTATTTCCTTTCATAAAAATTAAAAATCTCAAATTCGACCTGTCTAGTTCTTTTCAAAAAATGAGAAACCTTATAGCCTTACCAGACTATATCGACTCATCCAAGAAAGGACCAGAGAAATACGAGAATTTCTTTGTCTTGACAAGGGATGGGTCATGTCGAACAACCGATGTTAAAAGTTTGCACTTCCTGGAGGCAGTCAAGTGATTAATTTTATTTGTTTTCTTTTCTTACTTTTCTTAGTTTTCTTTATATTTCTTTTTTATAGGTCTCTCCAAAGTCTTAAGAAGAGAAAGAGGCCAAAGCAAAGAGAAGTTTCCCAACTACCACATCCCGTGAGCGTCAATGTTTTTAGGAGAGGTATTTTGTTCCCTTATTCTTTTTCTTTTTGAGCTTTACTTAGGATACATGGGGACAATGTATGATTTTAAGTTGGGGGTGGGATACCTGTTAGGTATTAATTTTGAGCATGATCTGGAGTCTTTGAGTTTTGTGCTCGGACTATTTTTTTTTTTATGATGTATGCTTTGATTATTGTGTTTGCACTGTTGCTTAGGTTATTATAATGAGTAGTTTATAACACACTGTTCCTGTGATTAAATTTACATGAAATAACATTAGGAGAGCATGATCTTGATTTTTAGCTCTTTTTTTAAAAAAAGATCTTGTCTCTCATGCATCTTTAATTCATTGTTTTTCAAAATTAAAGTCTTGTATGCTTAGAATTGGATTATTTTGTTTATTTTATGTTGTCACCCCGAAAGGTTCACCTTTGACTTAGGAGTAACCACACTTGTTGTATAGCAAAACTAGAAAAAGAGGATAAAATAGGGCCTATGTGAATAAAAGAAAGAAAGAAAAGAAAATTATTTTTTAAAAAAAAAGAAAAAAATCCAAAAAATGAGGCAATAGCTAGCTTGCCTGCAAATATATATATATATATATATATAGTGTGTGTGCATGTGCATGGATAGAGGTGAAAAGAGCTACCTCGTCTGTGTCTAGTTAGGGCCCCGTGTGAAAAGAGTAGATAGGTTCTTGGCTGTTGAATGTGAAAGCTAGCCCTTTAGATAAAACAAATGCCTTTTAAAATGTGTGTGCGTGAGTTAAACACCCTTGTCTTAGTGTTGCCTTTTCACAAGTTAGGTATGTCCAAGATCGATAATCGAGCTGGAGTAGGGGAAACGGATTGAGGACCTTATAAAACTTTTCCAAGTCGTCCAAGCTTAACTAACAAGACTCTAAGCTCACTCATGCATGAATAGATTTAGAAATATTCTTAAAAATATGCTTCATTGATTGATTGTAATCGAATTTCGTTGTTGATTGCAAATCTCATTCTATTTGACTGTTGAGACTAGAGTAACAACTAAGCATGATTTTTTAGTAAGCATGACATTTTTGTACTAATTTTTATTTGTTTGTATGCTTCTACCTTACTCGAGACGAGCAAGAATTAATCTGGGGGTATTTGATAGATCTCAAAAAGAGTTATAGTTTCTTACTTAACTCGGGCTCATTAGTAGATTTTATATGTTAGTTATCTTATTATGCAGGTATCGAGCAATCATGAGGTGGAACCAAGCATTTGAAGCTAAATGGAGTCATTTGAAGTAAATTGGAGTTGATTTGAGCATCCAAGCTTCAAAGGAGTAAAAATGACCAAAATGCCCCTAGACAACGTTGCAACACTCATGTCATGCATAAGCCTAACACTTGTCTGACGCTTAAAGACAGAACGTTGATGTGCAGGACAGCGTTACTATGCTCCGGATCCTTTAACGCTAATCAGTCGCGCGCACGCACGTTCCGTCTTTTGCCCAAATGTAGGGTAACGTTGTAATGTTGCCATCAACGTTGTAACACTGCGATTGATTCTATAAATTCCTCTCATCGGTTTTCGATCAAAATTTGTGCTGAAATTCATGGAGGCCGAGGAGAGGCCGAGTTTTCTTCTTCCCCTTTGATGTTTCAGTATCTTTAGGTTGGTTTATAGTTTAATTTTGGATTGTGAGCACGAATTGGATTGTATCTTATGGGTTTGTCCATAAATCGATGAGGTAATTTTCTATCTATTTCTTAGATCAAGGATTCAATATCAATTTCTTGAGTTTTCTGATTTCAATAGATGATTGCAACTCTGAATTATGTGTTTTCTTTTAATCGGTTTAAATTCCCAAGCATGATTTTGAGGTTGATCTTTCACGCTTAATCGTGCATGCTAATCGATTCTTAGTTTATCACAATTTGCATGAATATCTTGTTTAAGTTTATTTTTATATATTAATGTAGTGTTGAGGTCACAAGTAGCAATAGTAAAGTGTGGATTTGACGACTATTCCTAGGATGCATGAGTTGCTAGGTTCAAAGATAAAATTGGTTAATTGAATATGGCTTTCCTGAAGTTAATCAACATAATTGAATCCTAAATCTTAATGCATGTGTTTTTAGTTTTATATGGCTGCTATCGAACCCATTAGAATTTAGAAGCAAGTAGTTTAATTAGGGTTTCGTCTTTCTGACCTTAATTAATAATCAGGACGCTTTCTCGATTAGATTCACACTAGTTGTCTGTCTTTGTAGAAGCTAGTCAAACCGAATCAAGCGAGTAGTTATGCATGCAAATTCGATTGGATAATCAATTGGCTGAAAATGATGATTGAAATGACATTGGATATCTAACTTGATCTGAGAACTAGATGAGCCAAGTTTTTTTTTATATTTATTCCTTACAATCTTATTTCTTGTCATTAAATTTATCCATTAATCAAAACCCAAAACCCCATTGTTACTATTTTTCTATAGTCAAATTTCACTTAAGAGGGAATTAATTTTGTGCCTCTCTATGGTTCGACCTTGTACTTACCACTGTTGCTACGTTTTTATTGTGATAAGGAGTAGTTCGGCAGTATAAATTTTCTTTTGATTCGCAGTTCTTTAGGGGGCGACACCAAAAAGGCTCGAACACAAGTTATTGATGCTAAATATAAAATTGCATCCCCTGGCACTATACGCATCCACTGTTGGACTGCGTATAGTGCACGTTCTGAACAATATCTCACTTTTTGCTTTGACTAGTGATGCCAACATGATTGTCAAAGAGGCTTGGGATATGAGAAACAACAGTTGGAGAAACAGATTTAGAAGGCCTTTACTTGCTGGAGAATGGGATCTATGGAACCAAATCTCATCCAACTGGACTCCCCCAACTAATGATGCAGGAAAAGACTTTGAACACAAATGACATCTTCAACGTCAAATCTGTTGAGATACATCTATCGGGCTTTTCTTTCTAATATTCACCATTTGCAGGTTGGCTCCCTTTGCCTACAAAATGTAAATTCTTTTTGTGTAAAAAAAAACAAACAGAAACCGTGGACCATCTTTTCAGATACTGCATCTACTCAAAGCAAATTTGGAACAACATTAGCAGCATCACCTCCATGGCTTTTTCCTCTGACTCTCGAGGATTTTCTTATATCGGTGGTATCCCAATCACAAACTTCATAGAAGGGAGTCTTATGGTGCATCTCATTGAAGCTGGTCTATGGAGTTTATGGATATAGCGGAACAAACGTACTTTCCAAAATGAAAGCAAATCCTCTGGACACTTATGGAAAGACATGATATTATTGGTGGCCCTTTGCTGTATTAAATCCCCCTTATTAATAAATCTCATGATGCTTCCACCATTACTTTAAATTAGAAGACTTTCTTTTAGCCTTGCTTTATCTTTTATCTGACTTTATGTTAGAGCTCTCTTCCGACTCACATTTGTATCTTCTTTTTTATCAATGAAGCGTTTTTGGATTTGGGATATGATGTAGACGTTAAAGACATATCAGTCTAATTGGGATACTTGAGTGTATCTACTTATCCCTCCCTCCCTCTAGTATCTTGTTAAAAAAATAAATATTGAAGGAATTAATTTTTTATATTATTCTATGCATTAAATAAAAGAGAAAGCAAACAAAATCTATTAATTTATTAGATATCTTAATAGATGATTAATTTAATAATTTGAGTAGTATCCAATTAATCAACTCCTCTAGCTTCATGCAATTTTTATTAAAATTAGGTGTGCTTTGATTGAATTAAGTTTACATTTAAACCAATTAAAAGATAATCCATCAATAGTAATATAAAAGTGGTCCCAGTTGATTGTTTTGGTTGTTGTTTAAATGCCTTCCTTAATTGTAGTGCGTTATGGGGCCTGTATTGAAATCTATAATCAAACCGTGCAATCTAATTGAAGAATGAAGATTGCTCAATCTAATTGTGGGAAAAATTACATGGGACACACTACCTTTACCGTTATAGATATTGTTATTGTAACAATATGAAAATTATGAATTTGTCATATTTCATTACCTTTGTTATTACTTTACCCTTTATTGTTATCGTTAGGGTCAAGCAGTAACGGTAACAATAATTGTAACAGTAAAGTATGGCAGATTCATAATTCTAGGTAAATACAATTAAAAGCAATTCAATTACATTTGCAATTCAGACTCATTACAATTGATCCATCAATGGAATTCCATTTCGATTACACCAATTTTTATTACAATTTGGTAAACATGGCCTAAAGTCATGTTTACGTTAGGGGAAAAGTAATTAATAGATGGTAATTTAAAAAGTAGGCCCCCCAATGCTTACGTTTGTTGTTGTTTATCTTGTGTTTCGTACTTGTACTAACGAGGGGAGCCTACTATCCAATATGTAATCGAAAAATGCAAATGGATGAAAAGAAGAGAGTGATCAATTCGTTTGTGTTTTAAAATGTCGTTATCGTAACCATTAATGTACTGTTACAGTATGAGAAGTGTGAATGTGTCATGTTCACTATTACTGTTACCATTAGATCAAATGGTAACGGTAACAGTAAATGTGACAGGTGTATAATTCTAACTAGTAACTGTTATCAAAATTATTACAACTATATTTGTGATTCTGACTCATTAGATTGATCTATCAATTGGAATTCAATTATGGTTACACCAATTTTCATTATGGAATATTGGTAAACATGGCCAAAGATTTTATGGTAAACTTTGATACAATTGCCAACTTTGGGGGAGGAAAACAATATTTTCCCTAATCTCTTAAGTTCAGAGATTATTTTTACAATTTACCCTATTTGCAAAAAACTATCCTTCAAATTTCTGTTCGGTTTTGTTCTCTTTAAAAAGGACTACTCCATAACACACGTACAGTGCACGTGAAATTGTATGTACACAAAAACAAAGTCTAAGAAGATTCAAATTATTTCCTCCAAAAAATAAAATTCTAATTAATATACCAAATAATTTTTTTCATAGTTTGACCCAATTGAATAGTTGCAATTAATAGAATAGTTGCAATTATTTGAAGAGAAAAGAGAAAATAGGAATTTTTGAAATTTTGAAAGAGCAAAGACATGATTGAACGTTCAAACATATTTCTACTATTAGATATTAATGTTTCATATTTGTGGTCTAAATAACATCTATACATGAGATATTACTACTTCGACCTAAATGAATTAGTCACAATGTGGCAAATGATTTTACTGTTTGTTCAAACACATCTTCATTGTTAGATCATGATTTTTCATATCTATCGTCTACATCACACCCATACATAAAAATATATACTACTTTAACTCGAATAATTATAACCAAAAAATGGCGTGACTCTTCATTCAAATATGCTTCTATCATTAGGGTCTCTTTTTATTCTTTTATTTCATTTTGGAAGAAGTGAAGCTCATCCTTATACACAGAAAGTAGTTTCTTTTATTATAATGTCTCTGACCCTTCTTTTTCTCTCCTTTTTAAATGTTGCTGCCCTTTTTTCACTTTGGAAGAGGTCTAGAATTGAACAATTTGTAGAGCATGTAACTTTATTTTTAAGTTTATATGCACTAAAATTTGAATCCCATTTTCTCTTGTTTGCCCCTTTTTTTCTTCCACTTACAAAAAGAGAGAGGCTTTTGGTCCATTCCCTCATGCTAGCTTTTGCATCCATAAACAAAACCCCATCTTGAATTTGAATCCATGTGTCTTTGCATCCTTCATTACAAATCATATTTTTTAAGGACCCTTTGCTAATCTCTTTGGTTTTCAATTTTCTTGTTTCTACTTTTTGTTTTTCAAACACATGTTTAGTAATTATTTGGTTTTTGACTTTTTGTTTTTGAAAATTAAGCCTATAAAAACTACTTCACCTCTAAATTTCTTCCTTTGTTATCTTCTTTATATCAATGGTTTAAAGAAACAAGCCAAATTTTGAAAACTATAAAAAGTTATCTTTAAAAAGTTGTTTTTGTTTTGGAATTTGACTACGAATTCAACTACTATACTTAAAAAACATGCAAATCATTGAAAGAAATGGAAGGAAAAAGGCTTATTTTTAAAAATTTAAAACCAAAAATGAAATAGTTATCAAATGAGAATTTAGTAATTCATTAGTTTTTCTGTTTTTAGAATTGAAAAGTTGAATTTAAAGATATTAATGAAACGAACTACTAACAACTTTCATAAAAAAAATTAATTGTAAGAATATTTTTAAATCATTTTTTAAAAAAATTAAGAATGAATTTTTGAAATTTCAGGATATTTTCTATAGTTTACCAAAAAAAAACTTTAGTAGGCTATTAAAATAAGATTAAAACCAATAACTTATTAATTACTTTTTTTAAGAAAAAATAACAATTCTAAATGCTTTTGGCTTTTTCTTCTAAATATTATAAACATTTGAGGTTGAGTGCTTCATATTTGAAAAGTTCATTTGTCACTCTTAAATATATCTTTAGTAGCAACTTGAAATATTTGAACATGGTTAAAATGTCATTTTGATTTCTTTAAAGTTTGTTAAATTTTAGCTCCTATACTTTTAACGGTTCAATATAATCTATGAAATTTCAATAATTTAGTCTACACAAATAATTTATCATCTTTTTAAAAACTTTTAGATTTTTTAAGCATTTTTACTATAGATTTTAAAAAAAATTAACTTTGAGAGACTAAATTTAATATTTACTAAAAATATATAAATTAAAATTGAACTACTGAAAATGTAAGAATTAAAATTGAACAAATTTCAAAATATAAAGATCGAAATGATATTTTAACCTAAGAAAATTTAATAACTATCGCTTATGTTAATAAATATGTATATAGATGTCATCAATATTTCACCATAAGTACTTCCATAATCCCTAAAACTTGTATTCATAATATTCATAAAAGTATTAGTCAATTCGAATGACATTATGAAATTCATAAAATCGAAATCTATTTATGAATGCAATTTTATCATGTCGTTGTTCTAATTTTCAACTAACCTATTTCAAATGCAAACTCTATCTTTAAATAACAAATCAGCCATCTTTTGAGTATAATGATTGTAAAATGAGATTGAACCTTCGATTTCAAATAAGGAAGTGTAAACTGTTGTTGAGTTAAGTTCGTTCTGACAACTGTAATCATAAATTGATTGGAGTGGAGGATAAAATAATGTCACACGCTTAAGAATGATATTTAATGTGGAAAAAATAATTTAATATTATTTCACAAAAGTCAGAGTTCCACTTCCAAAATTAGTTGGTGCCAAGTAGCAATGAAACCCTAATTTTTAAAGAAGAATTATCAAAGCATGGTTTATGTACTGCCAGACTAATATTATTAATTAATAAATATGTTTTTAATTTTTTTTTTTAAAAAAAAAAGGTGAAGAAAGGAAAGCAATACACACCTGAGGGCTTAGTCAAAGTCACATGGTAGAAAAATATTTTTTATATTACTTTCTTGTGAGTAATTTCATATTGTGAAAAAAGATAGGCCACAAGATAGTATTTAATTAAAATAATTCCTATTTATGGGGTTGTTTATTTTTCAGCTATTTGGCTTAGATCTGCAAGAAAATACTGACAGTTTTTCTGTTTTATTATTAATATTATTAACTCTAAGATATCGCACCAACTACAAATGCCTTTTATTAAAACATTTTAAAAAAATAGAATAGTAAGTATTTTAATAGAATATAACCAAAAT
Organism: Benincasa hispida; assembly: GCF_009727055.1. Lineage (NCBI taxonomy): Eukaryota > Viridiplantae > Streptophyta > Magnoliopsida > Cucurbitales > Cucurbitaceae > Benincasa > Benincasa hispida. Next base: position 47,823,803 of record NC_052359.1, read on the forward strand.
GATTGAAAAAGCATTTTCATCGATAGAAAAAATGTCAAATTACTTATAGAAATAGTAAAAAAAAACTAATAAACACCGATAAATCATTATATTTACCGGAAAAAAAAATGTATTTCTCATCTCTCTCTATCTAAAGCAATGATTTATCCACAATAACAATTTTGGTATAAGAAGATTTGAAATTTAAGATATAATATATGGTCACATGAATATCTTTTATATACCATAAGAAATGCCACTTTTCAAGCTAATCAATTTTCAATAATTCAATTGCAAGCCCATGTGATAGAATTGGAATTGTACTAATATTCATAAAGCTAATTATTTTTTTGGTTCCCCCAACAAAATGGTAGAGAAATGCTAGATTGGCATATTAAGTACTCACTTCCAATGAGGGGACAAAACACCCTCTTTTTATATATAATATTTAAATTAATTAGTTTTCAACTAACTTTCTAAATGAGATTTATTGTTATTATTAGTTAAGTAAATTGCAAATTTAATCTCTTAATTTTTAAAATCGAGTTTGTTTAGGTGTTCGACTCTTAATTTTGTGTCTAATGTTGACCTCAAGGCTACCATAAGATTACCTCACTCTCCAGCCCTACATACCCAAAATCTAATCCACTTATCAAGTCTTATTAGTTGCTATATTATTTTTTAGTTAATATATATGCAATGTTATATAAAAATTAATCGACAGAATTGACAATAATAATCTACGCATATTTGAAATTTATTTTAAAATCTTGAAAAATTTTTATAAATAGAAAATTTAAAAAATATTTACATTTTATAGCAAAAAGTTCCAAAAGTATGCTGTAAAATATTTTCAAATATTTTTTTATATTTAAAAAGATCCCTAAAATCTTCCAAGCCTATCTATTGTAAAAATAAATAAATAAATAAATAAAGGATTAAGTTGACTTAACTCTTATGGTCTAAACCTACTAAATTGAAGATATATGATGATATTTAACACAAACATTAAAATTCAAGTACAAAAGGTACAAGTATTTTTTAAAAAAATAAATAAATATGTGTGTTTTAATGGACCAAACCCCCTTTGAAATATATTCTAATATCTCTAGAGGTAAAAAAACAAATATTTAGGTGTTTGGCTTTCTCATCGATTTAATCTTTTTTTTTTAATTAATGAATGTTGTATCTACTTTTACATTAAATGATCAAGTCTATTCAATCCTCATCTTATAATTATTTAACTCGACAATTGAGTTCAAAAACTTTTAATCCTCCTAAAAATTACACCATTTTAGAGGAAATACTCCCAATATATATAATATAACATAAACATTGCAAGTGATTTTAAAAACAAGTAAGTGGAAAGAGAAAATGGATGGTAAAAGAGCTTTTGAAATATCATTTTCCAATTAGTTGTTAATACAATGCAATATATTTTATTATAAGATTTGGGATTAAAATAACATTTCAATTGCACTTGGAATATGACTTCTTCATTTTTTTATTTTTATTTTTTTTGATGACCTAGCTATCCATATGAACCTTCCCCAAGTATAACCTAAAGTCGATTATTAATGTTTTTATTTTATTTTATTTTATTTTGGCAAAGGATTATTAAATTTAAAAATACTATCACCATGATGGTTATTAAATTTTCTTAAAAATAAAATTTTAAAAAGAATCTTTATATGCCACGCAGGGAGCAAGGAGAGCAATCTGGACCGTAGATCTTCAGTCTTTTAATATTTTGACTTCTTCAGATCCGACACTGAGGCATGGAACCTTAATCCAACCTGCCACGTGTTCTATTTTCAATTACTCCCCTTGTGATCCAACGGCCTAGATCCAATCTTTAGTCCAAAGTCAACCGTCCGAAATATTAAAAAAAACAAAAACAAAACGTCCATCTCTGTACAATCTAAATTATAGATACGTTGGATAATTTTAATTTTTAGTTTTTTTATTTTTAAAATTTAATGCAGGTATGTTGATTATTCGGGTTATATAATAACGATTTTGTTTCTAATTTTCTAATTTTCAAATTTTAATCTTCATTCTTCTCAATTTTTTTATTATAGTTTTTATATATTTGAAAATAACTCTTAAACTTTTAGTCAAAATTTAAAATAAAAAACAAGCTTTTAAAAATTAATAATATTTTCAGTCTCAAAAACTTAGATATATTTATAAAAAATAGATAAGAAAACAAAGAAAAAAATATATATAAGTAATGCTCATAAGTTTAATTTTCAAAATTTAAAAATCAAATGATTAATTGCGTCTAAATTTTTTTCTTTATAATTTGTTATAATGTTTTTCTTTAACTTTCTTAATGAAATATTTGAATTATTTAACCATTTTCAACGAGAAAAGTATGTTTGTGAAAAATAGTTTTTAGTAATAAAATATTATGACTTATAATGCTTTAGCTTTCATACCTATATTCGTATGATTTAATTTTCTTCTTCTTTTTCTTTTAAATGTATTAAATTGCAATAAAGAGGAGACTTCACAAATTGAAGTCAAACATATTATAAGAACACAATTAGAAGAGATAAAAATATAAGGAAAAGAAAAATAACGCCACACAAAAAGGGTAAAAAACTTAAGAAAAAAAAGTTTTGATGGAAAGAGCGAACATGAATCTCCTAAATAGACACCACAACCCACTTAGAATAGTAATCCCAGTATGCTCTCTCCAAATATGATAAATAACAGCACACTAAACTACTCTTCAAACTTTACGCTACAACCAATTACTTGCACTCATATGGAAAATCCAGCCAAATTGGTGTCTCAATAAGAAATCCGACGAGAGTACGTCTTCCCAACAAGAGCACATCTCTTAGATTAAGGAAATAAATTATATAATTTAATCTTAATAAAGTTAAACTACTTATTAAAAATTTCATAAAATGTAATGTGCGTATAAAAAAAATATACAAATAAATTAAATAAAAAGACCTTTCTTCCTAAAAATTGAAGGTTCAATTCCCACCCGATAAATTGTATTAAAAAAAAAAAGAAAATCAAGTGAATAGTCCCCTCAATCTAAAATAATTACCATGGTACAACTATTTCATGTCCGATTAAATTTAAAAAAATTTATAAAAAAAAAAAAAAAAAAAAAAACCCTACTAAATGCAGACCTTAGAGTTGGTTTATTTTTTTAAGATTCCACGAACCAACTTCAGTTAACCTCCTCTGCTTCTATTTTATTTTTTTTTTTTAACTCTTTCTTTACCCTTTGGATATTTTTTTTTTATTTATTTATCTTTTAGTTTTTTTAACTTCTTCCAATTGTAGACTTTTTCGACAAACACATAACGGGACAAAATTTGTATTATTTTCAATATTAATAATTTCACACCATTAAGTAAAAATTATACACACCATTTTCATAGAATAAATAGAATACAAATTATTTTATTTTCCTTTGGCCCAAACTTCATTTTCAAATTATCCAAGAGATGCTTTCTTTTACAAGAAAAGCTAAAGTTTTACTAAGAAAATGAAAATTAAAAGTGTTTTAGTGTTTGTAAATGAAAATTTAATAGGAAAAATTGTACATCATGGCCTCTTTTGAGGCACAAGTGAAAAATGATGTAAGGTTCAAATTTGTTCAAAAACTAACCTTTTGGTTACGTCAGTTATATGTGAAAATATCCTTTTGACTCCAGAATATACACAAGGTCCTGGCTATTATTACATGAGTCTCATTGCTTCTTGTCACTTCTTCCTCACATTCTTCATTAGACAAAACTTGACCATGGAAAAAGTTCGAAGAGAGAGAAATGAGCGAGAAGTCATGAAATTATCAGACCCTCGCGCACATTTTCGGGGACAAATCGATAATTTCACACTTGACTGACGCAAGCAAAAGGCAATTTTTCGAATAAATTTAAATTTGGGTCAAATTTTATTTCAACCCCTCAAAAGAGGCCATTCATATAATTTTTTCTTTGAATAATTATATTAAAATGGGGATTTGAGAATCTAAAAATTTATTTCGATCAACGAAGACTGACACTCATTTATCACTAAAACAAGCATTTTTTTACATTATAGGTTTTTTTTTTTTCTCAATTTTAGATTTCTCCGACAAACACAATAATGAAAACAAAATCTTGAAGCACTTTCTTTTGGATTAATAATCAATTTTAAAAATTTTAAAAAAAATGAGGATTTTCTTTAATCTTTGTTTAATTAAACATAAAATTTAAATTTTATTCATAAACATTTTATGCCATCATGTCTTACAATTAGTTCCTTGCAAAGGAGTGGCAGTTTGGTAATTTCTACGTCTCCCCGTACTATAAATTCCCAAGAAGCCAATTCAATTGGACCTTTAGATAGCGAAAAGCACCTGAAAAGCGATCGGTTGGACAAAGAAAAGAAACAAAGTTGAGAGCCCTCGCCGGAAGTCGAATCTCCGGCCGCCGCTGTTTCCTATTTCCGATCGAACTGCCGTTCTTCTGGCTGTCTATTGCCGGAACTCCTATCTCCAAGAACCGATTCTCATCGGAAAGCAGTGAAACAAAAATTAGAAGGCATGGTGGGATTTTTTGCGATTCCGCTGGAGATTTCCGCTAGGTTACTGTGGACTACCAGCTTCTTCCGCCATAAGCGATCTTGATCCTCAATTTTTTTCTTTCTTTCTCTCTTTCCTTCTTGAGATTACTGTTCTGTTTTAGGTTAGTACTAAATCTTCGCCTTACACAAATTTGAAATTCCGTACAAATTTCACCTCTGCGCCGCCGTAATTGGAGTGAGATTTGAATGGAATCTGGTCGGTTCTTGTTTAATCCGCCGCCTGCCGGTGGCAATATGCTTTACCTTGGCGGAGCCGGTGGCGATCCTCTGCGAGGTCAATTTCTCTTCCGATCTTCCTTTTTAATTTTCGAATTATATTAAATACTGATTCATAGTTACAAAAAAATAATAATAATAATTAAATGAATTTAATCAACTTCTAAATTTCTTTTTTCCGTTTTGGAAGAGTTTGGTAGAGAATATGTTTTCAAATTTAATCGAGTAATTATGTGTTTGACATACAATAGTTTATCTCAAAATTATTATGTGATCCAAACAAAATAAAATTTCATATGATTGGTAAAAATATTCAAAATTTGGAATTTAAAATATAGAATTATGTTAAATAAAATTAAAATACAATATAAATTTATTTCATTTTCCAAAAAACTTAATATGTATTATGTAATTTACTATAAATTATATAAATTATAAAATAATAGTTTTAAAATTTCTTAAATATAAATCATATTCATCAGCACAATTCTTATAAATAGAAAAATCTAAAAAATATTTATACTCTATAGTAAAAAATTCCAAAAGTGTTTTGTACTTTTGAAACCTTTTGTTATAAAGTGTAAATATTTTTAAATATTTTTTTATATTTAAAAAGATCCTATTCATAAACAAATTAATAATAGCTACAAGTTTTATAATTTTTAAATATTATCAAATACATTTTAAATAATTATTTAAATTAAATCTAATTTCTAAATCTGTTATGAAATACATGTCTAAATACATATAATATAATTTTGTTTTCATATTTTTTTCAAATTTCCTACCAAACCTACCCTTGTTTTGTTTTATACATGAATTTTCTCGTTTTAAGAATTAGTTTTTAAAAAAATTATTTGACTAATTTTGCTTTCATTTGAAAGGTCACACATTTTAAGTTTAAAATGATAATTAATGAAGAAGAGGGAAGGAATAGAGTGGAAAAATATAATTTTTTAATTTAAAATGTCACGTCAAACATATAATGAGAAATCAAATTCTGTCTTACATATGAAATAGAGATATATATTAAACAGATGGGAATTTTGTGTAGTTTAGGGCCGATGTGATAATTTTTTGGTTTTTATTTTGAATTTAAATTTAATTCCTTACTATATTTTTATTAAACAAAATGGTTAGATTATTAGCTAAATTCTAAAATTAAAAATAAATTTATAAAAACTACTAATTTTAAGTTGGAAGAGATATTTATAGACTTATTTTTAAAAATTAAAAATTAAAATCTAAATAGTTATCAAACGGGATCTTAATTTTTTAATATAATTATAAATTTAATCTATATATTATTTTGAAATATTGATAAAATTGACATATATATTTACTTCGACAAGGCTATGAAATAAGAAATCTTATGTCAAATTTTAAAATAGACCAATAATTCGCTTAGGAGTGAAAACTCAATTTGAGTTATGTGTTTTTTTAGAGTTGTTTTCAAATACAGGAAAATGAGATAGGTTAGATATAGTGACATTTTACGTGAAAATATTTTCAATTATTTTTTCATTTAAAACAATTATTTTTTTATTATTAATTTAGGTTTAATTTCTCTTTTTTTTTTCTAACTTTTTTTTTTTTTTTTTTTGCAAATTCATGAAATTTCCAAAAAGAGAGAGAGATGACCTAGAGTTTTTGGAATCCTATGCTCCTCTTTGACGAATTATTTTTCAATATATATAAAAGAGAAATTTGTAATATATTATTTTTTAAAAATTTTAATTTATTATCTAAAACCTCATTATAATGTTTATAATTAACTAGTGGTCTAGAATTGATTTAAATTTATTAATAATGGTTAGTAAACTACCACATGCCTATCTTATAGAATAATCCAAATAACCCTATATTCCCCTCTTATTTAATACTCACATGTCATTTGGAAGTGGGCTTCCTTTTGTTTTGTTCTTCAACAATTGCTTTTTCATTTAGTGCTCTATTTTGCCTAGTTTAACGAATATACATGTTAATGGAAACCCTTTTGTTAAAATAATAATTTTAAATAACTATTGAAATTTTATTTTAATGTTTGAAGTTTTTTAACTTTTTTCCCTATCTTATTTTGGGAATTTTTTTTTTCATTTTTTTGCGGAGGTGAGGATCGAATAGAGAAATTACTATTTTCTTTGGCATTTGTGAGGAATCTAAAAATTAAATGACATGAAATTTTAAGGTCTTGTTTGATAATCATTTGATTTTTTATTTTAAATTTTTTGTTTTGTTATCTAATTTTTATCGATGTTTTAAAAAAATTAAGCCAAATTTTGAAATCTAAGAATAATAGTTATTAATTTTTTTTTTTAATTTGACTAAGAATTCAAATCTTGTACTTTAGAAAGATAAAAATTAGCATAAGACATTGAGAGAAAATAAGCTTCATTGTCAAAAATAAAAAATCGAAAACAAAATGATTACTCAACGAAACCCTAAATAATTATTTAGAAAAAATTAATTCTGTATACCAAAACTCTAATGTCCAGAAAATAATTGAACAAAAAACAAAAACTACTACTAAATACTAATACTTATTTTTGGCAAGAGATTCATGTTTATAAATGTTGGATTACCATTTTCCCTTGCAATTAAATAAAGCTGATTTTTTCCCGCATAATTGGAATAGAATTCCTTCCTAGAGGTGAGAGGTTTGATCTCCTACTTATTTCCTTTCCCAATTTTGTTCAACTAGGAGGAAGAACAATGATGAGCATGAACATGAATGTGAGTCCAAAGGGGAGGCCATTTTTCAGATCACTTGACGATCTATACGACGATGAATATTACGACGAGTTATACCCCGAGAAGAAGCGTCGTCTCACCCACGAACAGGTTCGATATATTTGCCTTGATCCTGCCATGTTAGGTAGTGCTCTCTTTATCTGTGTGTAGAACAAAATTGAAGTTGTGGAAAACTGCTGAAGGTTCAAATGCTGGAGAAGAACTTTGAAGAAGAGAACAAACTGGAACCAGAGAGGAAGTCCCAACTAGCCAAGAAGCTAGGCCTGCAACCGAGGCAGGTCGCTGTGTGGTTCCAGAATCGTCGTGCTCGATGGAAGACGAAGCAGCTCGAAAGGGACTATGATGTTCTTAAAGCTTCATATGATTTGCTTTTGTCTAACTATGACTCAATAGTCAAAGAGAATGCAGTTCTTAAATCTGAGGTGAATTCTATACCCACTCTTAAATTCTTGTATAAAGAGTAAATATTTAGACTTACTCTACAACATGTCCAATTCTCGCTAAAACCAACTACCTATGCATATCAAATTGATTTAAACATTACTTTTATTTTTACTAAAAATAAAAATAAAAATAAACATTGCTTTTATTTATCAACTTTGACACTTTCTTTGCTTGGTTACTGTTATCTAGTGCATTATGAAAGATCTAATTTGACATTTTTTTATTTCAACAAAAATGATCATACAAATTGCAAAAATCACCCCTCAAACGTGGTGGTAGTTGCAATTATACCCTTAAGCTTTCAATTGAAAAGATTAAGCCCTAAATTTCTATAAATATTAAAATTAGACCCTCAAACGTACAATAATTATATAAATTGGACCCAAAAATGATAAAAATTGAACTCTTTAACTTATACAAATGATACAAGTTATGCAATTATGCAAGTTTGAAGGTCCAATTTAATCCAATTTTAATATTTATATAATTTTGAGGGATCGATTTTAAATTTTAAATTTTTAAGGGTACAATTGCAACTACCACCATACTTTAGGGGTAGTTTTTGCAATTTGCTTGAAAATTGAAGAACTAGAAGAGTATGTGTGAAAGGATAAGAAAATAGGAAACTCTAAAAACTAAGAATAAGGGCTAGACTTGTATACAAAATAATCTATAATGCTTTCAGGTGGCTTCCTTAACTGAGAAATGTCTAGCCAAAGAACTGGATGGAGGAGAAGCACCAATTCCATATGTAACATCAGAGCTTCTTCTAGCAGACGTCGCCCATGTCTCCACCCCACACTCCGGCAGAAAGGCTGAAGATCGTCTCAGTTCAGGGAGTGATAGCAGTGCAGTGGTCGACGATAATTGTCCACAACTCATCGACAGCGGTGATTCTTACTTCCCTAGCAATGAGTATCCCCAATTGCCTAGCGGTTTGCAAATTGAACACGATGATACGAACGACAACAGCAACTACTTGTTCTCAGATATGTTTGCAGCAACAAACCAACAGAATCAGGAGGAAGGGCCTCCAGCTTGGTGGGCATGGCCTTAAGGTTGTTATTCAACTTATAACAGCCTGTTGCTTATACAAAATGTTATTGAAGCTTTTACTTGTTTGTAATCAATGAAGTTTAGATAATTATGGTGTCATTGTTTAAAGTATTGTTGTATTGTACTTGAAAGAAAAATGGACTTGACAATTTGAAGCCTGTGTTCACAATTAATCATAGAAGTGGAAAGAAGTTTGTCTCCATTCCACTACTCGAAGCCTCAATTACACAACTCCAAGTATATATGGTGAAAAGTCAAAACTATGAAAATGAAGGCCAAAACCCTCAAAGAAACATTTCAACTGTAAACTTCTAAAACATTACAAGGATGTGCCATACTTTGATTTGTTTTTTCTTTTTCCCTTAAAAAAAATGCTATTAAAAAAAACTGATCCAAATTAGGAAAATTCTCAAAATTCGATCAGTGGAAAACCATATTCCTGTTTGCAATTTAAGACACCGATACTGAATTCCCAACTGGATAGGTTTAGTAACCATAACTGGTTTAGAATGACAGGAAATATCCGAGAGCAACCATGTTGAGCAATCCTTAAAATTTCAAGGAAATCGAGTCATCAAGAATAATCAAGACAAAAAAAAAAAAAAAAAAAAGGCTGTGCAATTAACTACCTTTGATTACTATAAGCAAAAATATTCAAGATTATATAAATCAGTGCATGGTACTTACTACCTAACTGTTACAATGATTGAGGAAGGCCCCAAACAAGTCACTCCTCGAGCACCTAGGAAGACAGAACTCTACAGAAGAAAAAGACAACTTTGCGATTGTTAATACTAATGCCTGTATGGCAACGGCTGCAGAACTTGAACAAGTTTGTGTATGAGAAACTTGCAGGGTAAAAGTCAAATCGAGCAAAAAAATCCCACCATGCAGGTCATTCGCAACACGGGAGAAGACAAGGAGAAAAGAGAGAACAAGTATTCCTCGCCACCAGTGAATGATGGTAAGACATCTACAAGTACCCAGTTGGGATGGAAATAAATTGCAGAGAAAAAATATGGGTCAAGGGGAGGGGGAAAGAAATGTAAAGAATTAAATAAGATTACAACTGAGCTTCAGTTCTTTTTCTAGACTTCCCTTCCTCCCTTTTCTATTTATACATAATGCTTTCTATGTGTATGGATCTTGCTCTTTAAGGATGACATCATTGGATCCTACCCGCTCCAAGCATTTAATGAAACAAAGAAAAAGAAGAAAAAAGAAGGAAAAGAAAAACTCCAGCAGTTCAGTCCAAAATTGGGCCAAGGGACCATATTATCGATTAAGAGTTGGAGCCTCAAGCAGTCTTTATGAACAAAGTGCTTGGCTATAGATTCTGAACCACGTATCCCAGTTAGTAGAGTTACCTCTATGTACAGACGATCTGTCAGCAGCGGGGGTGCAATGGTTGCAGCAGTGACATTGCAAATAACTCCCAAATTTGTGAAGGAGCAATGGCATGGTATAAACAACAAAATGAATTGAAGGTACTTGTCTTCAAACACAAGACCTCTACCACCACCATAACCACTGGAAGAAACCCTCTGGATAGACTTTGTCAGAAGTAATGCTATGAGACTTTCAAATTAACCTTCTGGTTCCTTTCTTTTCTTGCCAGATTTTCTGCTGCTTGTCCTGGGCTTCTCTATTAAATCCACACCACCCAGCTTCTGTTCTGGTATACTGCTCGGCTCCAAATAGTCATTTGAATCTTGATTAGGTGATACCTTCTCGTATATAATAGCAGCATCAAGAGAGAATATACGGAGTGCAAGAGAAGATACGGTAGATATTTGGGCAGCAGCAGAGAGAGATGACCAATACCACCATTCATTCTTTAAGTATTCCGTTCTTATCATGTCCTCTAATGCAATTGTTGCCTGAACCATCTGGAGAAATGAATAAAGAATTTTAACTCCACCACACTAAATAATTCAAAACCAAGACAAATTTAATTATTGCTTCAAACTCTTAGCTAAAACTTCACGTAAATTAATAAGCACCACAAAATTTTGTGAACAAAGTATATCTTGATGGTTACAACAACTATGAATACAAGCTAGCAAGAAATGATGCACCAGAAACAAAAAATCATTAAGGAAACCGATTCTCAAATCACAAAGTGGAATTGAAGTACTCAGACTCGGTATCTGAACTCCGAGAATGCTAACCTCAAAAATTGTTCCTGCAGATTTCACAAATGCACGCCATGACCATCTCCGTTCAATATGTAGTTTTGATGGTCTTAGAGCTTCATCAGGGAGTGCAGCATCCATGTCAAGCAGATTCATTTTTAGTCCTCTTACAACTTGCAAGATTCTGCCAACTAATGGCCTCTGTGATGATTGTGGGATGACACAGCATCTACCGATCCCAAACTCTGAAAAACGGTTATCCATGCAAATTTTTTTACTTTTTGGTTCTGGGCATCCTGATGCGAGTCTTTTTGATTTCAGTGCACTAATTTCATTTCCAGCAGGTTTTGGGATTGAATTATCAGTAGCCAAATATTGATGGCAAGCATTTTCCAGAATAATATTTCCTAGTGAAGGCCATTCAGAAGCCAAGGTCCCATCCTCCGGAGTACTAGAATCCTTCTTGAGATCAATTACATTCAATGTTGATTCCATAACATAAGGTGATACAGAAGACACAAATGATGGAACCCCATTAGAACTAATAAGTCCAATCTCCTTAATAAGGTCCTTGTTTGAATCCTTAGTCAAAAACTTAGAACAGATGAGATCAAAGTCATATGGGCACATCATACCATCATTCTGATATTTAATTAACCCCATACTTTGGTTAAAATACCCTCCTTTAGAAGTTTCTGCTATGGTCATGCTCGAGCTCTCCTCCTGCTTGCTCTCAAATTTGATATTGCATTTACTTTTTGAAGAGTCGCCAACTTCCTTAACACCATCATATGAGGCAGGGTGTAAACTACACTTTCCATTATCATGCTCCTCAAGTTCAACATTAGACAAAAAACTCTTATGGCAAGAGAGACAATGGTACCTAGATGGCCAGACAGGTTCCAAGCATACACACCTGAACATTTTCTCATTTTCAGTTAGCCTGGTCTTGTCTAGCCATCTATTTAAGTCGTCGGGCATTTCAAATTCAAGAAAGGGCCCATACTTACTTACTAATAAAGAAGATGCCCTATTAACAAGAAAACCAGAACATTCAAGTTTTTCAACATCCGAGCTTGATGATGAATCTTTTAACTGCTCCTCAGGACTTTGATTATTGGATCGTGAAGATATCTGAAGTTTAGGTTTATGCCATTGCAAAATAGACTCCTTTAACTCCCTTTCTTTAGGGTCACTATCTTTCAGCCAATCAACGAGTTCTAATATATCCGCCTCCGTTTGATAAGAAACACATGGAGAATTTCCAATAAAATTCCTTGGCAGATGAAGCAGTGAGGAATACATATTTGCATCTAAACTTGAACAATTACCATTGCTTGTTGAAGTATAATTCTTAAACACGTGACCCTTAACAACTCGGTCTCTAGATTCACTTCCAATCTGTACCGAACTCCCACTACTGATGATTTGTGGCTGTCCATTTGACATAACACTAGCCCAATACAGCCGACCAGCAGAGTCACTACCCAAAAACTCCCTACGTACAGATATCTTCAGAAGCTCTAACTCCATACATGCTATAGAATCCTGCACCTGCAATATGTCCTTCTTAATACTATCCAACTCATTATGATAGGCTTGCGATTCATTTGGAGGAACAAAGGGGGCTACAGGCACTCCATTAGCATCACAAGGTGTACAATATTGCTTTCCGGATGGAAGAATAGAAATTTCAGTCTCCATATTACTTTGGTCAGAACCATCCATGTCTTGTGGCAAAGAACCAGACAAAGGTGGCTCAATGAATTTTACAGGTTTGCCACTGTTTTGTGACCCAGAACTGGATAGGACATTGCCACCAGCATCATTGTTATCAATAACATCGTGGGCACTGCTCATTTGTTCTTGAAAACCTGTGTGGTTGTGACACTTATTCTCTAAGCTCGTTAAAGATGAGTATTGATCAGAAGCACCAAGCCTAGCTCCGTCACAACTACCCTGTCCTGAAACATCATCAGAGAACAAATTGAAATAGTTAAACCAATCAAGGAAAAAGAAAAAAGATATTGAGTGAAGACATTTAATGTCATTAGCAGGGAAGTCAGCAGACCCATCATTCATCCCACCTTCTCGAACTGCACTAAGCATAGTTGTATCAAGCTTTGCAGCCCTTGCAGCCACAACTTCTTCCCTAGACTTGAGGTTTTTCCACTCCATGAAACACGAACGTAACTTCTGCTGCAACTCTGCTGATGTCTCCACACACTGCTCAAGATGTTGCCGAATTAAGGCTGAGCTAAGCAACTCATCACATAGATATTTGAGCAAGAATAATCTCTGCATCCAGAAGAAATATATATCCTTAAGGTAATATGAGCCATAAAATGAAACTAACCTTTTTTATTATATTAGGATCCACAACAAGAAACCCAAGCAATATCAAAAGAGAAATTACAATTACAATTGCCTTTCAAGAGGGTTGTCCCTCGTCTCCTCAAGTCCCACACTAGAGCATCCCCCAAAATAATCCACTCACCCTAAGATCCCTAACTCCTCGTATTTATAACCAAATCATCCTAACTAAATTTTTTTTTCCACTACGCCCTTACTAATATCCGACTAATACTCCCATTAATTCTCACGATATATCCCCTATTAGAAATCTCCTTATAATAATCCACTCACCCTAAGATCCCCTAACTCCTCGTATTTATAACCAAATCATCCTAACTAATTTTTTTTTCCACCACGCCCTTACTAATATCCTACTAATATTCCCATTAATTCTCACGATATATCCCCTATTAGAAATCTCACAAATTATTCCATAAACGTGTGGTAATTGAATTGAGGCATAATAGAAATGGCTGCATACTAAAGAACCTTTGAAATACATAGATAGAAGTGCACAAGTAAAACAATGTTCAGAATTAAGAAGAATCAAATAACATAATGGAACAGGAGAAAAACTATAAGCTTATGCCACACGTATGAGAAATAATCCAAGAATGACAAAATTAACAAACCTCATCCACACTGAACTCCGAATACTCCTTCTCTTCCAAAGCAGCTGCTAGATTAGCAAGTTTATTCAGAAAATCTCGAGTAACTTCTCCTCGGAATTTCTTGCCTTTGTGCAGGTTAATAATGTGGTTCTTAGTATGCTCAGATGGATCTTCAACCATACGTGTTCCCATGACACAAGAGGGACAATACCAGTTCCCTTCAGGAATCCGGGCAAGAGGAGGATTCAAACAATATGTATGATATTCAGCATCACATGTATCACATAGAAGGACGCTATCATCGTCTTTATCAATGCCACACACTTTACAGACTCCTTCATCCCAAGGGGCTTTTGGAATCTCATTTGAGGACACGAGAAAGCTATCTACTTCCACTTTCGTCTCTGCACTCAGAGATTCTAGCTTGGAAAATTCCTGAAGTTTTCCAATAAGAGATAAAACCTGCAAGAAAGTTATAATCTTATTTTCACAGAGAGAGAGAGAGAGAGAGCAAGAAAAGGGACGAGAAAAACGTAGTAATTTTCCAAGGAGCTCCTATAAGAAATGAATACAGGAGTTTCTGTCAAGTGTCAAAAATATGTCACCAGTAAAAGACAATGCAAAAGAGAGAATAACAGAATGCTGGCTTCAGATTACATGTACGGCAATGAAATTCGTTCCTAAAACCTTCACCTACAAAAAACATTATAAAATTCCTCATTTATGCCAAATGTATTTTTTATGAAATAAGTTATCTTCAAATAAATGAAAAAAATACAAGGACATACCCAAAAGAAGAAGACAAGCCCTCAAAAGGAACCCCCTAAAGAAAAGGGCTCCAATTGTGCACAATAGAACCTATAGAATAATAGGATCCCCCAAAATAATAAATACTACTATTATTATTATTATTAAAAATAAATAAATAAAATAAAATAAGGTTCTCGATGATAGATATTCTTAGGATTTGGTGGTTGTAAGTTGTAACTCAATAAGGAAAAGGAAAGAACGCCGCTAAGGCAATATGTTGATTCGCATCCAAGCAATCATATCTACGTCTCCCAGCGACTTTAGATAAGACATTGAGAAGTTCATTGGAGAGGAGGGGGGTGACCAAGAGAGAGAACAACCTTGTTAATAGCATGGACAATCATGAGCTTGCCCTTGACTTCAGAAGTTTCATGGATGAGTAACATGAAAAGATGAACACTGTTTGTCTCTCTGAGTGGTTACTGATGTAGAGAAGAATGATTTATTAAATTGCACTCCAAAAGCATCAAGAATCCATTGATAAGAAAGAGCTAGCAAAAGCTTGAACTCTGTCAAAAGAATAGACCGACCCTCTGGCACAAGTCATGAAAGCAAATATGATTTGAACTCTCGGTGGTTCACTTAAAGTTCTTTATGGTGGCAGTGGCAGAGCCCCATGCCCTAGAGGCAAAGTAAATAGTTCTCTTTTAGTTTTTCTAAAGGTGGAAGATTATAATTCAGGTTCGGGAAGTCCTACAATTCTAATGGTTTTTCCCTACCCGCAAGTACTACATCCTAGCTAACAGTCATCTTTAATTTGTATAAAAGAAACAAGATAATTGAAGCCTCATGTATATACATAATATGTTTTCAGGCATCTGGGACTTCTCTGCCTGAAGAGTCCTGTAACTGCTTCTTTTTTATGCATGCCAACAGAAGTATTTTGGTAATCTCATTGACTTAAGAAATGGCAAATGAGTGTCCATTGCTTTCCTCAAAGGCCCTTTATTCCTACATTATTTAACTAAAATATGTTCTTCAATATAAATATAAGGAAACGAAAGGCTTTTAAATCAACATATAAAACTCAAGCGTTAAAACATCCAGCTGCATGTGTAAACATACATCTCATGCATCACAACTGCCAGTACACCACTGCAGAAACATGAACACGTCAAAATTGTAAAGAGAAATGGAAAGTGAAAACAAAAAGGTGCATACCTCATTTTCATACAGTCTCTCAAAATTCTCAGATAATGTCTCAACTAATTCAACCAAATCAGGCTGATCACCATAAGCATAACGCAAGTTATTCCAGAGCTGCAAGGGAATATCAACCATTAATACGAATAAGTTTTTTGGATAGGAGAGCCAAAGCCACAAGCCAAAGGAGTAAAAACCAATTAAAACAAAACACGATGTATCTGGTAAGACAATAAAAGGAAGGAAATGGAAAAATGGAACTCGTCCATGATTAGCTTACACTAACGTTCAAAAACTGTAAGCAAAAGAGGAAGGATAAGATATTTCCATTTCCTTGAAAGTAACAAAGGGATTGGCTTATTAGAATTCAGTCGGTTGGTTTCCCATTGGAGCTCTTGTCAGAACTCCCTTTTGGATGCAGACCAACTAGAGAGGGCCTTTCAGGACGAAATATCTTATCCTTCCTCTTTTGCAATCTTTTCTTTTCATTAATAGAAGTTTTTGTATCTCAAATGAATAGCTTATCCTTCCTCTTTTGCTTACATTAATGGACTATCGATTTGAGAATAGCTTACATTAATGGTCTGCATCCCTTTGTTACTTTCAAGCCAGGATACCAAATAGAAGGCAGCTTGTTTAGTCCAGAGAAACTTTTTTCTCTGAAACTGAAAGATCAGACACAAACATCAGCTGAGAAAACATTCGACTCCTGAACTGTTAAATACCTAGCACTGTAGCATGGCCATGGACATAGCTGGAGTTTTCTTATGATAAACCAAATTTTCATTAAGAAAAAATGAAAAAAGAAAAAGAAAAAAGTACACCTCCCGTTTCCCACAACATCTTGAATAAACAAAGAAGGAAGCAAACTAAAATATCTTTCCACAAGTTAGTTATTGTACTTGCTAACAATAACCTTTTGCCACAAGGTGTCAGAGTCATGATGGAATTGCCAAAGCCATTAGTCAGTAGGATCTTGTTCCTCCACCTAACGTTACCTATGAATTACCCCCCAAATTTTTTCCAGCAAGCTTCCCAGGAAAAACTCTATTAAAATATACCGTATATGATTTTGGGAGGATCCTAAGATTTCAAAGGTCCCTTGTCCATGGCTTTCCTTATATCAAATCTCCTAAAAGGAGATAATGTTATTGCTGGCAGTTGGAGGATGTCTCCCAAACTTAGGACCTCAATATAAGACAAGACTATTTGACATAGAGATCCTAGATGGACAAAGTACACTGAACTCCTAGGGACCTAGAACGTTTGGGCTTAGGCCAAGATAGAGTTTTGTGGAAGATAGATTCCAGTGGAGCTTTCTCAACAAAATCAGCTTTCATCCATCTTACCAAGCTAGTAGTGAGAGTAAGAACTCCTCTGGTCCTTGCTCTATAGAAGCTGCTTGAACAAGCGAAACAGGTTGCAAAGGAAGTCTCGAAGATGGGCCTTCCATTTGATGCTTCTATTTAAGGGAGGCTGAATTTCTTGGTCATATTTTCACCCATTGTTCTTTTGCCCAACCCGTATGGTGCTCCATTTTGTCAGTCCTTCAGCTGCAAATGAGCTTTCCAGATAAAGTGGATGGATGGCTGCTGGAATCTATTGAAGGAAAGGGCTTTAGATAAAACACTAAAACTCTTTGGAAATGGTCTATGAGGGCTATGACTATGCATGGGTTTTTTTAGAAAATTCATCCGGTAGTTCCCAATTTAATCCTTGTCTAGCCCCCTGTTATTGTCATTATGGCACAGTTCTATATGCCCTTTGCCCTATCTTCTCCCTACCCTGTCTTTAAGTTCCAACTATTAGGTCTCAGTACACTCAAGAAAGTAATATACCACCAGGATGCCTCACATAACCCCAAAGCAAACCGTTGAAACTGTCGAAAAAGGGTTTTTTTGCCCTAGGAATTTATTTGTAATTTACTTATGGGCCTAGGACTTCCTATCTATCTATTTATTTGAGCTGTCTTTCTGTATTTCGGTATAACTTAATAATAAGATTCAATCGTGGTTTTTTCTCCCTGGCCTAGGATTTTCCACGTAAATCTGTCTTGTGTTTCTCTTCTTCTATTTTTATTTTTATCATGGTATCAGAGCACAGGGACAAAACCCTAGCCACCATTGATGAGTCTCCTTCGACGACAAATTTTGAGATGACTGATATGATTAAGGAAACTATCCAACAATACCTAGAGACTACCTTACCTCGCCTCCTCCAACAAATGAGTGCCGGTGGACAGATCGGGTCTCGCCCAGATGTGAGCGATGCCTATCCACTCTTCAACCGCAGACGAGCCGACATCCCAAGTGTAGATCGTGGTCGGCGAACAGATCCAGCCTTGTTCGGTGTTCGGCCAGGTTCAGTCATAGCCCAGATGGTGTTCAGCGACTATTCAGATCCGTTAACGACGATCAGACCTACCAATCGGCCGGGAACCTTTGCGCACAACAGGCCGGTCGATCTCCCAGAAGTTTTCGCACAACCCAGACGAGAGCTCCCAGCCACCGCGACTTCAGATGAACTTCCAGCCGCAACTTCAAAACTACCGGGTTGCGCGACCAATCGACGGCGTTTTCTGACCAGCAACCTCCAGGGGTAGGACGGCCGGTCTTCTCTGACTACAGTGACGCCGGTCCGATTGTTTTTCCGGCGAACTCTCCGGCCGGTCTGATCAGGGCATGTTCTGATGAGATTAAAAGCAGGTTTGTTTTCCTCCAGCAACAGCTCGCTGAATTTGGGTTGGTTCTTGGTACAAACTCAAAAATGGTTCAACCGGAATCGTCAAATTTACAGCTAGGCTCTGAGAACCCGGTAAACTCTTTCCATTCTTTACCTGCTACAAATTTATTATCTGGATCAATAGGACACTCTGCAGGGATTATAATTGGAGAAAAGTTGAATGGCGAAAATTATTTTTCATGGTCTCAATCCATACGAATGGCTCTGGAAGGAAGACAAAAATTTGACTATCTAACTGGGGAGATAGCCAAACCCGAACCTGGTAGTCCCCATGAGCGTCTTTGGAAAGCAGAAGATTCATTGCTACGATCAGTTCTGGTGAGTAGCATGGAACCTCAAATTGGCAGACCGTTACTTTATACGGCGACTACCAAAGAGATCTGGGATGTAGTACAACAATTGTATTCGTAGAAGCAGAATGCATCCCGCCTATATACCTTACGCAAACAAATTCATGAATGTAAGCAAGGAGCTATGGACGTCACATCATACTTCAACAAATTGTCCTTGTTATGGAAAGAAATGGACTTATGTCGTGAGATTGTCTAGAGATGTACATATGATGGAATGCAGTATTCAAAACTTAAGGAAGCTGATCGAGTGTATGATTTTCTGGCGGGGTTAAATCCAAAATATGACGGTGTTCACAGCAAGATTTTGGGTCAACGCCCTACACCATCACTGAAGGAGGTGTGCTCTGAAATACGCCTCGAAGAAGACAAGTCTAAGGCCATGAATATTTCAGTTGTTATGTCTACTGAGGCTGCAACTTTTGCCACCAAGTCATCTGGATCAAATAGTGACAAGAAACCTCCACCTATCTGTGAACACTACAAAAAACCATGGCACACGAAAGACCAATGTTGGAAGCTTCATGGGAAACCTCAAAATTACAAACGACGCCAGTCACAGGACAAGACTGGTTCTGGACGTGCTCTGGCCAGCGACTCGGCAAATGACAAGACTTTAACTCCGCCTCAAGTTGACAATCAGAGTAACTTAAGTGTTGTTGGGGTTAGTGCAATTGCACACTCAAGTACGACTCAGTCTTTTGGCTTTATTAGCATTAATGGTAAACAGCCTTTGATTGTGGATTCTGGAGCAACAGACCATCTGACCGGGTCTTCTGATCATTTTATCTCATATCACCCGAGTGCCGGCAAAGAAAAAATTAGAATCGCCAATGGCTCCTTTGCCCCTATCGCAGGGAAAGGATATCTATCTCCGTTTGATGGTTTGGTATTGCGTGATGTGCTGCATGTTCCTAAAATTTCGTATAACTTACTATCTGTTAGTAAAATTACAAGGGACTTGAACTGTCAGACTATTTTCTCACCCGACATTGTTTTGTTTCAGGATCTGAGCTTGGGGACGACGATTGGTACTGTCCAGCACGATAGGGGGCTCTATTTCCTGACTGATGAAACTTCCTTTAAGGATGGTTATAGGACTAGTTTTGTTTCTTTGAATTTCTCTGTTGTTGAAACTAATTTTATGTTATGGCATTTCCGTCTGGGACATCCCAGTTTTCAATATATGAAGTACCTTTTTCCGCATTTATTTCATAATATTAATATGTCATCCTTACAGTGTGATGTGTGTATCTGGGCTAAACAGAGTCGTGTTTCGTTTCACTCTCAACCTTACAAGCCGTCCAGACCGTTCAGTCTTATCCATAGTGATGTCTGGGGTCCCTCACCTACCACTACCTCTACAGGCAAACGGTGGTTCATCACCTTTATTGACGATCACACCAGATTGACCTGGGTCTTCCTTTTGACCGATAAGTTTGAGGTGTCCTCTGTTTTACAACAATTTTATGCGACCGTCGAAACCCAGTTCAACACAAAAATTGCCATTTTACGGAGTGACAAAGGGCATGAATTCATTAATAACTCATTCCAGGACTTCCTGGTATCTAGAGGAATCATCCATCAAAAGCTCGTGTGCTATACTCCCTAGCAAAACGGAGTTGCCGAGAGGAAAAATAGACATCTAGTAGAGGTCGCCTATTCCCTTATGATATCAACCTCTCCTCCTTCCTATTTGTGGGGCGATGCTATTCTCACTACAGCCCCCACTTGTCAAACCGCATGCCTTCCCACGTCTTGTCCTTCCATACTCCTCTTGAATGTTTCAAAAGAATTGTATCCCAACACTCGATTAATTCCTGACGTACCTCTGCGGGTGTTTGGATGTGTTGTCTTTGTCCATACCCATGGTCCCAATCGTACAAATTCACTCCTCGTGTCCAGAAATGTGTCTTTGTTGGGTATTCTCTCCATCAACGGTGGGTACAAGTGTTATAATCCCTGTCTCGAAAATACTTTGTGTCTATGGAGTCACCTTTCTTGAGGATCAACCGTTTTTTTCCCGTTAGTCCCTTCAAGAGGAGTGTCCTAGTGAAGAGACTAACTGGTCCTCGTACTCTATCCTCCTAAAGATGTCGGCTGAACCTGAACATCCATAACCCTGTTCTTCCTAGTCCTGTTCTTCCCACTAATCAAGTCCCTTGGATAACCTACTACAGGAAGAATCTCAGGAAGGAAACAGTGTCGCCTCTCCGGCTCCAATTCATGAGTCTAACTCGGTCTCAGTTCCAGGTATGAATATCCTTGTTCGTGATATTGATGATTGTGTTGAGACTGATAATTGTAGAATGGATAGAGATGTAGAGATTGATGCAGATAATGAGAAAATAGAGGGAACTAAGGAGGATGGAGAAACCGATGGAAAAGACAACACTGAAGAAATAACTTTAGCAAACAAGAATAGTGGAAGGGAAGGTGATTGTGTGGGAAATCCTTCTGACAAAAGATCCATAGATCAGACGGCTGACTGCAGTAAGGAACGTGGAGAAGAGGAGAATCATGATGCGTCTCTTGATCTTCCAATTGCCTTGAGAAACGGGACTAGGTCATGTACAAAGTTTCCTATGCATAGTTACATGACATATAGTAACCTATCTCCTGAGTTCAAGGCTCTTACTACCAATCTAGATACGGTAATGGTTCCACGTACTATACAAGTTGCCATGGAAACTCCCAAGTGGAAGGCTGCGGTTATGGAAGAAATAAGAGCCCTAGAGAAAAATGGAACATGGGAACAGGTTACTCTTCCTAAGGGGCACAAGACGGTTGGATGTAAATGAGTATTTACTGTCAAGTACAAATCCGATGGCTCGATTGACAAATATAAGGCGAGACTGGTTGCCAAAGACTTTACCCAGACCTTTGGTATTGATTACTCTGAGACATTCTCTCCTGTGGCCAAACTCAATACAATCGGGGTGCTATTATCTATTGCTGTTAATAAAGATTGGCCTTTACACCAGTTGGATGTGAAGAATGCGTTTCTTAATGGAGAACTCGAAGAAGAAGTCTATATGAGCCCTCCACCGGGCTTCGAACACCAATTTAACCATTGGGTTTGTAGATTGAAGAAGTCTATGTATGGGTTGAAACAGTCGCCAAGAGCCTGGTTTGACAGATTCACCATGTTTGTTAAAGCTCAGGGGTATGATCAGGGACACTCAGACCACACGTTGTTCACAAAAAGGTCGAGTTCAGGAAAGACTTCAGTACTTATTGTGTATGTAAGACTTCAGTACTTATTGTGTATGTAGATGACATTGTTTTGACTAGTGATGATCCTGATGAAATCATAAGACTTAAAACGAAGATGGCTAAAGAATTTGAAATTAAAGATCTGGGAAAATTGCGATACTTTCTTGGGATAGAGGTGGCCCGATCGAAAGAGGGTATATCTGTATCACAACGAAAGTATACTCTAGATCTCCTCAAAGAAACAAGAATGACTGGGTGTAAACCTGTAGACACTCCTGCAAAGTATAATGTCAAACTGAGTAATGTTAATAATGGAGCTCCTATTAGCAAAGAAAGATATCAGCGGTTAGTCGGGAAGTTGATATATTTATCTCACACGAGACCTGATATATCATATGCCGTGAGTGTTGTTAGTCAGTTCATGCAAGCTCCCTATGAAAAACATATGACAGCAGTTGAACACATCTTACGGTATTTAAAGGGCACTCCTGATAAAGGTCTTCTGTTCAGGAAATCTAGTAAACATGGTATAGAAGCCTATACAAATTCAGATTGGGTTGGATCTGCTGTTGATAGAAAGTCTATGTCTGGATATTGTACATTTGTCTGGGGCAATCTGGTCACTTGGAGAAGTAAGAAACAGGGAGTGGTTGCCAGGAGTAATGCAGAAGCCGAATACAGGGCCATGTGTTTGGGGATATGTGAAGAGATCTAGTTGAAGAAAGTATTAACAGATCTTCGACACGACAGTGAGCTTCCAATGAAGTTGTTTTGCGACAATAAAGCAGCAATAAGTATTGGACAATGGGAGCATATGCTAACATTCCGGTCCAGCATGATAGGACTAAACACGTCGAGATTGACAGACATTTCATTAAAGAAAGATTGGACAATGGGAGCATATGTATTCCCTACATCCCTTAAAATCAGCAGATTGCAGATGTCCTTAAAAAGGGGTTGTTAAGACAAAGTTTTGATTACTGTGTCAGCAAATTGGGTCTAATCGATATTTACAACCCAACTTGAAGGGAGTGTTGAAAAAGGGTTTGTTTGCCCTAGGGGTTTATTTGTAATTTACTTATGGGCCTAGGGCTTCCTATCTATCTATTTATTTGAGTAGTCTTTCTGTATTTCAGTGTAACTTAATAATAAGATTCAATCGTGGTTTTTTCTCCCTGGCCTAGGATTTTCCATGTAAATCAGTCTTGTGTTTCTCTTCTTCTATTTTTATTTTTATCAGAAACAATAGCCTTCAAGTTCACTTGGAATTTCATCTCTTAAAAGGTGAACTTGAAGGCTATTGTTATCAATGATTTTTCTTCTAAATAATCATTATAACAGCAAATATATTTTCTCTTACAACCCCAAATATATCCCCTGTTAGTAATCTCACACATACATCATTATTAATACATTCTCTGAGGTAACTAAAAATGTAAGCAAAGACATAGAACAAGACACTATTATAACAGATTTCGATTAAAGAACAACAACAAACCTCCTGAACATCCTCAAGAAATGCTTCATGTGATCCACCATAAGACCCGGCAGCTAATCTCAAATCGATAGTCCGGAAGTCCAATGGTCGAGCAACCATGGCTGGTGGACCAAGAAGTCCTTCATCATCATTATCACTTGAAGCCATCAATTTCCGGCCAAGCAAGTTGCAGAAGACTTTTGCATCATCTGCAGCAGCGGCACGACGTAATACAATGCGACATTGCTTCATGACTATATCTGATATAGAAATAGTAGTTATCCTCTTTCTTCGTTTTTCAACTTTCTGGGGCAAGCCATCACCACATATATCGGCTAATAATGAAAGAACGGCTTTCTGTATTTGATAATTAGAAATAAGCAAGTTATAAAACAAACAAAATGAAGAAATAAGCACAATGAAGTTTGGAAGAAGCTAAGCTATATTCAACTAAGAAATTCCTGAAACTGAAACAAAAAACAAGAGCCCAGACAAGATAATTTCCACAGATTATCTGTTTGAATAACAGCAAACACTCAGCATATCATGACCACAAACTATGCTGACAACTTCAGCTGTCTAGCCTATTCTCTCTTTTTGAAGGCCACCTCAGGTGTATAACTTACCCTTGTATAGGTTGCCATTTCATCTTTTGATAAGAAATTAAGATACAAATATAAAGACAGCACATAATATCTATGTTCAATTTTTTGCTATAAAATAACCGAACTTACATTGAGAAAAATGAAAGAACACATGAAATGCACAAACTAAGCCTTAAAAGTCCTCTCGAGCCCTCTAAAAACTCAATTGTTCCTCTCTCCCCAAAGAACCCACAAAACAACACACTTTGGCCAGCCGCAAAAGCCTTCCCTTCTCATGAAATGGTGGATAAAAAACTAAATAAGGAACTCAATCTATTCTCCTCTCTCAGTAATCCCTATGCCTAGGAAAACACAAGCCAAACTCATCAAAGAAGCGGCTCCAAACTCAACTACCCTCTTACCAATACTGCAACATAGCAACCAAATCAAGCTGGGCATTCCACGATACCTGATTTTAGGTGTTAACTCTTCCATAGATAACCTACCACACCAAAAACTTGACCAAACCACCCATGGAGGAACAAGATACTACAACATAGCAACCAAATCAAGCTGGGCTGCTTTCCACAATACCTGATTTTAGGTGTTAACTCTTCCATAGATAACCTACCACACCAAAAACTTGACCAAACCACCCAAGGAGGAACAGACAATAAAAATAGGATCTAAAATGGGGAGGGGGAAAAAAACCAAAACTCCCGAATCAAACATGAAAAGGGCCACAATATCCATCATTTTCCCGTCAGACAAAAGATGATTAAACCCATACAAGGCGAGGAAGAAGTCAAAAAATGAGAAATAAACGAGGCCACCTAACAATTCCTCGCAAAAGAATAGAAGGTAGATGTTATGAACGAGGAAATACAGAGCAAACAGGTCTATCTCCAACCACCTATCCTCCCAAAGATTATAAACCTTCCCCTCATCCATCAAAACAATCAATGATAGAATTAAGAAAAGAATAGGAGCTCCTCAATGATATCTCTCCACTTCCACTTCCACTTCCACCCCCACTCCCCACGGTTTCTGGAAGCTCCTTTTGTTTTGTAACACATACACACTTGGGTTTTGGATCAAATCTAAAATAAAAGTAACCATTATTGTTCCTTCCAAAATATGACAGATATTCAATGGATATTGAAGCATCTAGAAAAGATTATGCTTTTGATTGGACGCTAGTCCCTAGGAAAAGTGATGCATCCAACAAATTCAGAAATAATAGCACAGCAACCCTAAGATGAAACTTAATTCCTGCACACTATGCTCTATGGAAAAGTTAGGCAGAAGAACTACAATTCTTTGTGCACTCCCTGAGCTTGGGGGGGCCTTTAATAAATAAATAATGGTTCCCTGACAGTAAAAAGTAAGATGAGGTTCTTTAACTTGCTCTCGGTCCTTGTATTCTTTAATTTTTCCAAACCATTGTAAAAGAGGGGGGCTGCCCGGGGGGTATCTCTACTCTCTAGTTTATTTCCTTGATTCTTTTCATTAATGATTTATTATGCAATTGAGGTTTAAAAGATACTCAAAAGGAATGTAGAGAATAAACAAAATGGCACCTTTGTAGGTCCTGAAGCGTTGCCCTTGTAAACTTCCTTGCTAATTGAATGTTCCAAAATCTTTTTCGCCCATTCCGGTGGGTTCCTCTCCAAAGCATCATAAACACACTTTCTAATTCTGGTTCCCACATTGGTAGGTAACTTTCTAACAGGTTCTAGCACTTGTGCCCACTCTGGCATGTTACCATCAGTAACCAGCACCTTCTCACAACCACCCCCAGTTGTATCAGGGGTTTCCTCTTCTATTGTAATAACATGCTTCTCTCTATTCAATGTTCCAAATATTTGCTTTGTAGCCTCTGCAAGCAGCTGAAAATAGCAAATATTAGCATGAACACGAAAGAGAAAATATCATAAGAGTTAACAATAATATAACAGGTAAAAACAAAAGAACCCCGTAAACTAAACAGGGGTATACTTGTCATGGTTCCAAACAACATATTCTCTAAACTAACATGATCACTGTAAAGTAGCTGACCCGAGGTCGAAAATGTTCTCCATAAGTTGACAGATAGAGAGGGTAGAGATACTTTCTCAGAAGGAAAAGATGTTTTTTTTTTCCAAAAATCCTAATTATGAGCCTACTGATGTGTAACCTCAAACTATTTTATCAGACCAAACTGCTGCAGCAGAACTCAAGGAAGATATAATTCATATTGCTGCTGTCTTACTCCTAAATATACGCTTCAAAGTGATTAACCATTGGCAAACTCACAAGAACAAACTCCTTTCATCAAATCTGAACTCATAAGAATATGTATCAAGTACATAGTAACAAACATGAAAAACATTTCCCCTGCCACATAAAAATCCTCTCAACACTCAACAGAAACCTTAAAAACGAGTTTTTAATATCCCATTCAAACGAAAATAAGTTCTTAGTATTATTACACAAGGAAACCAAGACTTTCAAGTACCAGACTAAGTATCTCCTTGCCCATGCTAGCTTCCTAAAAAAACTAATCCGCATGGAAGCTAATATGTCAATCATGTGACTTCAGGATTTTCTTTCAAGTTAAAGTTATAATAAATAATTGAGCCTCAATCATCACAACAAATAAGAACGATAGTGCTATCATGGTGACTGGTGAGACTACATGCATTATCTTTCCTTACAAATTACTATAGTGCTGAAGATTAGAAGAAAAAATCAGCATTGGCTACAGAAGTTTAACATATATAAAAACTGGCAAGAAATGAAGGCACAAATTTGAGATGTCACGCTCAAGAAAAGATGTGAATTAACTAAAAGCCATCTTACAAATGCATCTGCCTCCATCCCAGCCACTCCAGTGAGAGAGCCACAAAGCACACCGCCATCACCTTGTAGGCATCGAAAGACTCTTCCACTTTCACGAGCAGTTACTTCAGCTGACTCAAGATTACCATCCATGGATAAGACAGCCAAGATGAATCGGTGAGCTAATTCTGGCCACGTTAGTTCATTGAGAGGGAGCAAATTCAGCTTCATTTTCCTAATAGAAGATGCACTGTCTGCATCTTTTTTCCTTCCTCGCTTTGGTTTTGACTCTCCAGAATCAAAATTTGGATCCACAAGAGCAGCTACCTTGGATTGAAGCTCAGTAATTAGCACTCTTAACAGAGAAGTGTGAGCTTTTGTTAAAGCTGCACCCATGCATCTGCTGTCTGTTGAGAAAGCCAGATTACCTTCAGATACCTCCTTCATTACCCTTGTTTCCATTTGTATAAAAGCATGTGGATCTCCATTAGCATTAAATTTTGAGGATACTCGGCCATTTGAGAACTCAGTGTTAAGAGCATTTGACAGTGGGTGGTCTTTCTTAAATTCACTCTCAGACTTTTGGAGAATATTAGCCCCACCACCCGGCAGGTTGAGAAGATCTTCCTCAAGTTCCTCAAGAGATAAGGCCTCTTTAAGGCCCAAATTTTCATGGAAACGAGATAAGAAATCCCAAACCTGGGTCATTAAGATAACATCTAAAGGTATCATGCTAAAAGAAATAAGATTATACATCCAAATTAAAAACAAGATTTCATTTTCTCAAATAAACAAATTGCTAGCATGTACCTGGTAAACGTCACCAGTAAGTTCAGGAGGAATACGCAAGCACAAAAGCTTTCCAGGAGGAGGATTCTTGTCATTGGCATTGCCAAAAGCAGCTAACTTGGCTTTCTTGAATCTTCTAAATAAAAAATTCAGTGGCTCATCTTCTTTACATTCTTCTCCATCAAATTTCTGAACCTCGAGGACTCCATTTTCAACTGTTGGTAAAGTCGTAGTGTCTATTCTCTTATCTACAAACTGATATTTTGAACAGGATTGAACCCGTGGAATTTTTTCAAGTATTTCTTGTACAAATTCCATGTCTAACCCAAATCTATCCTGATCCAGCCACTTTTCAAGTTCATCAGGCAAACTGCATTGCTCGTTCTCAACTTCAACCACAGATCGAATGAACGCAGAGTTTGGAAAACCACAAAATTTTGCTAGTCTAGAGTTCAGTTCACAATCATCTCTAATTCTACAATGGCCTAGAAAACTCTGTTCGTTACCCACATGATTACAACAGAATCTTAAAGTGTTTTTCCGACTGCATAATTCAGAACAAGCTTTGATCAAATCATGTGACATCCTTTTCCAAGCTGTTGATGATGAAGCATCTTCAACTGAAATCTCACCAATTTCATCTCTCAAATACTGAAAATCTGAGAGGTTCCCAGACTTCCCCATGGAACTTGCTTCATGATGCAATCCATTTTGCATATGAATATTAAAAGCTCCGTCAGAACAAACACCAAGACAAGACAAAATATCATCTTCATTTGGTGGAGAAAGGTCTGAGAAAATCGTCTGTAAGTTCTCGTCACTACCATTATTGATTAAACCATCTTCTTTGTGTTGTTCAACAGAAAAATTCTCACTTTTTACCTTAGAGAGGACAGTTGAACCTACTGGAATTGGAAAAGCAGAGCATGTACACCTCCTAACCTTAAAGCGGGGTCCAGAATCACCGCCATCTAGCACTTCATTTA
Source organism: Benincasa hispida (assembly GCF_009727055.1). NCBI lineage: Eukaryota > Viridiplantae > Streptophyta > Magnoliopsida > Cucurbitales > Cucurbitaceae > Benincasa > Benincasa hispida. The sequence goes on from NC_052359.1 coordinate 47,852,863, forward strand.
TAAAAATAGAACCAGTAACCTTGTCATGCCAACAAGATCTAAAACCTACTGGATAGACCCGGGTAACATCATGATATGAGGGTCGTGCATCAATTTCCCCCAAGGAAAGAACAAAGAAGTCTTCAAATTGAAGTGGAAATCCTTCCTACGCAGTAAAACAAACAAAAGAATTAGTAAGGAAATGATAATAATTATCAGTTTAATTTAATAACAAAATCGGTACATAGGCACTGTGGGGAAAGATTAGAGCTAAATGAACAGAATAAACATAAATCACTGATACACTTACATAACATTGTGATAAAATGGAACCTCCATTCTCTTCTGCCACAGCTTCCTCAGAATTTTCAAGATTTACAACTGTAATAACAGATGGGCTTCGACCATCACACAAGAGCCCCTTACATCGATCATTAATCAAACTCTCGTTGTTATCAGCAAAACCATTGGCAACCAAGGATTTGGTTGGCTTCCTTCTTTTTGGTATATAAGACTTTCCAGAAAAATGTGAAGACCCTTGTCTTCTTGTTTTGGGCTGCATAGAAGACATCAACCCAAGATGACAAGCAACTTCATAGACTGAACCAAAAGTCTTCCCGTCAGGTGCACGGTAAATAGCATAAAATTCACAACTGTCAACTGACTGTTTAATCTCTACACACCATCCTTCCTCCAACACACCATGCCTCTCAGAAATAAACTCTCTAAGCGCCTGCAAAAAGACCTCACTAGTATTTTGAGATGACAATTTAACTGATGTGCCCCTACTACTTCTACAACTTCCTAAAGGACAGCCCAAATCTACATCCAAGCTTCTTCCTGCAACCTGTGTCTGCTGCAATATGTCTTCTAAACCCATTTTAACTTTGTTTTTCACAATATCTGAAGCTCTTTGATGGCCATATCCATTCCCCGAATGTAACAGGTTTCTATATTTTGCAGATGTGCAAAAGGGAGTACGAAAAGAATTGTCTACTGCAGTGTGCTTTCTAGAAAAAGAAAAAATCAAAATTGAAGTAAATTACTCCAATAAAAAAAATAAAAGAACACTACTACATACTAGTTTGATCTCATGAAACAGAGTCAATCCCAATTCCCAAACATGCAAATCTTCATAAGTAGGTAGATGATGAGAAACACGTGATACAACAGTACTGATAAGAGTAAGGCCTCCACCAATGTTCAAGCTAGAAGACTAACATAGAGATATGACATAATAAGTCAAGCAAACAACCCATGCAAAAAAACAGTAGGAGCTGAACCTATGCATCCTTCTCCGCAACCCATCTTATCCCCTTCAGCAAAGACCAAAGGAGATGAAGGCACATTTAACTTCTTCTTTTTTTTTTTTCACTTTCATTGATAAAAAATGAAAAAAATACAAGCACGGATATACAAAAAACCAAGCTCACAAAAAGAGACGTCCCTCTACAAAAACGGACTCCAACTATGCAAAAAAAATGCCTATAGATTAGTTACAAAAGGTCTTCGTAATCGAAGCTCAAAAAGGACTTGATAGCAAACAAGAGACCAAATCTCACTAGGGTCCTCCTTTCCCTCCCTCTAAAAGTCATATTATTCCACTCACCCACAAAGTCCATAAAAGTCCACAAAGTTAAATGTTGGGCACATTAAGCTCAACAACTGCTCTTGGACTGTCTCTTATACACATCTAGATGTGTATAAGAGACAGCCCACAAAGTCCATAAAAGCCCACAAAGTTAAATGTTGGGCACATTAAGCTCAACAACTGCTCTTGGATGTGGCAGAGTAACTAGAAAATGATGAACTAATTTACCCACAGTCAAGATGTTTGAGATTAAATGGCTCAAATTCACACCCTTGGCTATTTAAAGTTTGTTCTTCCCAAAATTAGGAAGCTCACAAGTCCAATAGATATAATATAGCTCATCTTCACAACAGCTACCTTAAACAAAAAAAACAAGACCCAAAAAAAAAAAAAGACACCATTACCAGAACACAAGCAAAGGGGTAGAACAAGATCTAAGGGCATAATTTCTGACACGGACACATTAACTCACTAACCAGCAGTCATTAACTTGGGGGAAAATATCAACTTATACTATACCATAATACCCCTAAATTTTGGGTTGTATCAATTAAAATCCTAAACTAATAATTATATCAATTTAAACCCTAAACTTTTGCAAATGTATCGATTTATATCTTCCATTATATTACATTTTGGATTAACATCATGCAATACTTATAAGTTTATCAATTAAACTCTTAAACTTTTATAAGCAAATCAATTCAGACTCTCAGTTAGAATTTCCTTTGAAAATCATCCATACATCTATTCTAATTATACATTTTGTCAATCCGACGTTTAAAGAAGTCTACACATATGTAAGAATTGATGAGGTAATCTTAGTAAAGGGTCTAAATAAATTCACTTATAAAAATTTAAAAGTTCCATATTTTCAAATTTGAGGATGATTGTAAATTGGTACACTTTTAAAAGTTCAGGGGTTAAATTGATACAATTATTAGTTCAAGGTTTTATTCGATACAACCCCAAAGTTAAGTTTAGTGGTATAAATTGGTATTTTCCCTTAACTTTGTACGTTTCGAAGCTGAGTGAGACACCAAACTCCAAGCATAACAAGAAGACACATAATACATGAGAGTGTTTCATTTCGCAACTTCTAAAAGACTTATTAAGCCTACAATCTATAGACATTGACATGTTCTTCGTATTAAACGTGAAGCACTCATCTACAAACATTTAACACTCAAAACGACAATAACTCCAACTAAATTTCCCTAACATGTAAATTTCCTAACTCAAAGTTCTCGTGGAGGAGTGGAAACTCAAACGATGTACTCCAAACAATGACGGCAGTAGCTAGAACTAGAAGAGACACGAAAGTAACTATGTCTACTATTCCCCAATTCACCCACAAAACCCCATACCTGGAACCCGGCAATTCCTCACCATCCTCGCCATACGCATCACCGTCACTCGGGGGCGAAGCGTTAATATCCAACAGCTGCTTCGACTTAACCCCAAGCGGCCAGCGTTTACTCTTCACTCCGCTGCTAAAACAGTCCCCACAGACCCAATCCTCGAAATTCAACGCGTGAGCGCTCCGCATTCCGGTGCAGGCAAGGTGAAACCCCCGCTCGCATCCGTCACACACAACCACGTGGCCGCGCACTTCCGGCTGGCCGCACAAACCACAGACGGAGCCGCGAACCCCGCGAGGGACATGGGCTGGGTCGCCATCGAAAGGCGGAGGGTTGTCGTGGAAGGAACGGACGACGTCGAATGTATCGGATAGGGTTTCGGAGAAGGAAGAAGGAGAAGGGATCTCGTTGAGATCGATGCCTATGCCGGTGCCGCTGGCGGAACGGGTGGTGGAGTCAGTGGGGTTGGGAAGGTCGTTGAGTTGTGGGTGTTCGTCGCTGGAATCGGCGAGTTCCATCATCCGAGAAGGGGTTCGGAGGTGAAGTGAGTAAAGAAGAGGATAAAGGATGGTACCATTGCTCAGTTGAGAGATTCCGGCGGGGAATCGGAGAATGTGAGAAGGATCGACGGCGGAGATTTGAGGTTTTTGGTGGTTCCGTTTTTGGTTTTGATTTTGAGGGAAATGGGAGAATGAGGAGACAGAGGTGGGGAATGGAAGAAACTGGGACCGATACAAGACCGGACCGTATCCAAGAGACCGTCTTTTCTTCTTCTTTTTTTTTTTTTTCCTTCTTCTTTTTTTTCTTTTTTCTTTTTTCTTCTTTTTTTCCTTTTTTCTTTTTTCTTTTTTCTTTTTCTTTTTCTTATTGATAAATGCTTTTGTTTCTTTTTTTTTCATCTATACGACGGGAAAATGTAATGTTAGAGTGGAATGTTATGTATTCATGATGGACAACTGATACATAGACATTTGAAGTAATTAAAAAAGTGCTCAAAGCAACCGGTTATCTTTCCTAATAATACCATTTGGACATCTCAATTTCTGATTTCCACTTTCGAAATTTAGATTAAAAATATACAATCCAATCTATCAAAAATATATATAATAATATATACAATGCAAGACGCATACCAGGTGGCAAATTATATAAAATTTTATTTTTTTAATTAAAAAATTACGACTCTGATAATTATTTGGGTTCGTTTCTAACCATTTAATTTAAAATTTTTGAAATTGAGTTTATTTTTTACCATAGGTTTCATTAAAACAAAAAAAAATAATAAGTCTAAATTTTTAACCAATTTTAAAAATTGTTCTATTTAATTTTCAAAACTTGGCTTCATTTTTTTTAAATATTGATAGAATAGAAGATAAACAACAAAGCAGCGGAATTTGAGGTAAAGAGGTGTTTATACGTTTAGTTTTCAAAAACTACAAATAAAAAGTAGAATGATACAAATTGGGACCTTGATTTTTTGTTTTTGTTTTTTGGTTTATAGTTGAAAAATCAAAAAACAATTTCTAAACATGTTATTGATTTTTTGTTTTTAAAAAATAGAATACCCAAAAAGGTAACCGAACATGTATGATTTTTGTTTTAGAAATTAAAAACCAAAAACATGTTTTCAAAAATCAAAAGAAATCATTTTTTAAATTTTGTTTTTGTTTTTTTTTTTAATTTGATTAAGAATTTAACTTTTAGCCAAATTGAACATAGCTCAATTGACATCAAGTATGTACGATAATATTGAAGTTAGATGTTCGATCCTCCACCTTATATTTGTTAAAAAAGAAAAAAAGAAAAAAAAGAAGAATCCAACTATTATACGTAAGATATATGCAAAGCATTTGAAGAAATTAAAGGAAAACATCCTTAAATTTCGAAAACCAAAAACAAAATATTTACAAAACGCGACAGGTAAAATTTCCAAATACTATCAAAATTTGCACTCTACGTTTGTATTTTTGAGAATTAGAAACTCAAATTTTTTACTCCAAGATAATTCTTGGCAATGTTTGGACTAAAACCTCGTCCAAACTTTGCTCCATTCAAATATTGGTATAAATTATATTGATTAAAATTTCAAATTAATTTTGGTATAAGTTTAAACTATAAATTTTCATATGTGAACCAATTTTGAAATCGACATTTTAAAAGAATCAAAACTGAAAGTATTGGAACCAAAGTAATATAAAGCTAAATATTTTTTTGTCTTTATATTTAGGGTGAACAATATGGTGTGTTTGGTCCAAAGAATTAAGAAGTAGGAGTTGCGAACATCATTCACTGTTTGGCCCAAGCAGTTGTGGGTCCTATTACTACTCCTTACACATTGTAGGTGAAGGATCTCTTATCGAAGCGTTCCATGAGCGCGTTCGGATCGCTCCAATTTCACAGTGACTGAAATACATCAAATACATTCAAACGCACAGATATGCAAACAAACAGTAATTATCGGCATGCTTTGAACAAGAAATTACAAGGGAGAGAGTTGCCATACCAATTGAAGACGTTCTTCAAACTTCAGAACTCAATGCAACGGAAACCTCTACCTGATCAACCAACGCCCAAACAACTGCACGAACACGAACGTCACGGGGACGACACCACCAGAAAAGAGCCCTAAGTATTCTCGGAGTGAGAACCCAAAGTGTGGTCTTTGGTGAATTTGGTAGAGGAAGGGAGGACGAATAGATCGTGTAGACAATAAGCAAGTGGGAGGGAAAAAGACGTTATCGTATAACACGATGCTTATCGTTTAGGAGAAACTACACAATCATGTAGATTTTACTGAACGATCGTTTAGGAAAAGGTATACGATCGTTTAGGGAAGTTATTTGATCGTTTAAGACTTAGTGTGCGATCGTTTAGGCGCAGAGCGACTATCGTATAGCGCTCTCGATTTTAAGCGATCGATTACGTTTTCACCAACGCGCTCTTCTGATTTCTTTTTGGACGATTTATTCAAAATGAAAACTAATTTCATTTTAATTCATCGGTTACAATAATCGATATACAATCATGTAAATTTCCAATAATCGACGCATTCCACTAACGCACGTCCGAACGTGATTTTTGGGTTAATTATCCTATAATTAACCAATTAAAATATTAATAAATATAATCATATTATATTTTTACCTTATAGTTTTGAATTCACATATCTACTATAGTAATTTCCCCTCTACTTGATATTAAATCATATTTTATATCTAATTTCCTCCAAATAATGTACTTATACATTTAGCCAATTATATCATATATAATTAACCAATCCAATTATATCATATATAATCGAACTTCCTGTTGTCAATTTGAACATTTCAAATTAACCCAAACACTGATTCTCGACTTTATCTAAGCTATCCAGAGGACCTAATGAACCTTTGGCTCGAAACTCTAATGGTCCGTGAATAACTAACTAAACTCTTTAGCTACGAGATCCACCATCCGTTAATTGTCAGGCATTCCACTATAAGACCAATAGCTGAACTCTTCTTACACAGATATATTTCTGTGTCCATCAGATATAACCAATCATGAGTACGATAACCATTCACAGATGCTCGTAAGTACAACTGGGCCAAATTACCGTTTTGCCCCTGTAGTTACATCTCACTCCTTAAGTACCACTGATTCCTCTAATGAACAATACACCATAGTCCAACTATGTGTGAACACCTCTCAGGCCAAGAGAAGGTGTATGGCGCCACATCGTTCAAGCCCTGGAATCAACGCCTTAAGGGCGCTATCTATCTACTTACCCCTGCCTCAGGGAATGAGTTAATTTCATCTTGTGTAGCTGAGTTCCCAACTCCCAAATCAGACGAATCCCCAAAATGGTAGGTTTGAATCGGCAACCTGGCCACTCGCACCCATACAAATCAAAGGACCGCCCTCAATGGAAGGAGTTTCCAACTCACTCAAGATTGAGGTCATGTTACCTATGGTCATTCTAGTGAAGTGGTGTCTCTGTCATGAACGGTGTTATATAACGAGACATTAACACTTCGTAGTCAGGTCTTATACAAACTCTTTTTATAGGATGCCCACACTCACATGTCCTCAACACAAATGATCAGGATCAGACCATCTATGACAAGTCATAACACTTGTGACCATTCCACAAAGCGGGTCGCTTCCGTAGCGTTACCAGGATAAAGTTTTCCTCAAATATCCATATACTACAGACCATTTTGATTATCACTCAAGACATGATTCACTTGTATGTCACCACATACATGCTTGAGTCACATACAGATAACTAGTGATTTTATATTTATTGGTTTGTAGTAAAGCAAATAAAACAAACAACTGAGCAAAAAACAAGATGTGACGTAAATATCATATATTATACAACACAAGCGTTCGTACAAACTGCTTACAAACTACAGGACACGAGACTTTAGGGCATCAACCCCAACAGTGGGTCCCATTACTACTCCTTACACATTATGGCCCCAAGGAGTTCACAACTTCCTATACTTCATATATCTTTGGAGCTCATTATTCTACTCCTTACCTCAAACACTCTTAAGTTTGTTCAATATGGTGATCTATTATTGTATATATTCGCATATTTAACATATATCGCATATATACTAATTTATAACTTAAGTAAGCAAATAAGAAGAAATTTCGTGATATTTCTATATTTATTTGTGATACACGTTGGGGGTTTTTTTTTCAAATATGTCGACGTATCTACAAATTTTAATCATGGATACTAACTTTGAATATCAACATTTTCTATCCTTACATACACAAGTGTTAATATATTAATATGAACATAATTCAACTAGTTAAACACACGGTAACTTTAATCTAAAAGATCATAGAACCAATTACTCGCCAGAATTTTGACCTCTATAGACTGTAGGTTTTAGCATGCAATTAGCGAAAGAAATCGGGGTCATTAAGCACACTAATTCATCAATTTTAGCATCAAAGAAAACATGTTCATAAGTAAAAAGATGATTTTAGAAAACATATCTTTGAAGACTTCAAATTCTTCGAAAATGAGCTTGAATCTCCACTCTAAAAGGCTGTAGACCACCACTTGATATTCCCTACTATTCTCTAGGATCTTAGATTGGCTTATGGGAACCAAAATGAGTTAAGATTTTGGGAATTTTGAGAGAAGAATTTTTTGGTTTTTTTAGTTGAAGAACGAAGAACCACTTCTCAATAATTTCAGCTTATCAAATTTGATTGCATGACCATGAAACTTTATAGCATGAAGTAGTTTTGTTCGCCTATCATCATGCAATCAGATTGCACCTAAAATGGGCAGCTTCTACTTCAGAATTGAAGTGGAATTGTGAGTTTGAAAGTGGGAAAAACTCACTCAGTTTATTTTCCCATTTATTTTGTTTAATTTAAAAATCAACTTTTAAAATTGAAATTCTAATTTCAATTTAATTGATTTTTGATTAATATGAAATCAAAATTTAGAAAATGGAAAATTTTATATAATTAATTTTAACTAAAATTAATTCTAATAATTAATTTTAAATAATTAATTAAACTATTTAATTAACTAAGTTAATTTAATATCAAATATTAAATTAATTAAATATCAATTCCATAATCATGAATCTCTACTCATGAAATCAAATATTTAAATCTAATTTAAATATTGTTCAATTCTCTAACTTCATTTTATTCAATAATTAAACATGTAATTATATTGTATATAATTACTAATTTCCTTAATTTAAATTTGAACGTTTCAAATATATAAATCTGTTTGTGAGCTAGTAAGGAGACCTAATGGACCTATAGATCATAGGCTTCAACGATCTGAGATTATTCGGCTAAACTCTTTAAACCAAATTAATCAACATTCGTTAACTATCGGGTCACTCCATTAAAGCACAATAGTTGCACTCCCCTCACTATAAATATATTTCCTACCACTTGATTTAACCATAATCAGTAAATCAATCCTTCACAAGTTGTTCATAATAATAGCTGGGTCAAAATATTGTTTTACCCCTGAGATTACATCTTGCTCCCTAAGTTCCACCAATCCTCTAATGAATAATTGGTTTATGATCCAATCACCAAACTGAATCCTTCTCGAGTCAGTGAGAGAGGGTGGAACCCATTGTTTAAGATTTGGAATCAGTACTTAATAGAACAACCTCTCTACTAACCCTAAAGGGGGTAGGAGTGAATTCTGTCTTGCACCTTACATCCTCAACTATCTACCCGGTCTTACCCCTGAAATGGGAGGCTTATTGAGTCGGCGTTGTTGAGCCAACCCTCAATCATGTAAATCTAAGGATAATCTTGAATAAACAGGAGTTCATAGTTAACTCAGGATTAAGGTCAAGTTACCTAGGTCATCACTTTGAAATAGTCAGTATTAAACAGAAAACAACGTTATAAAGTAAGAATGACTTGTTTCTTGGTTCCATCTTACACAAACTCATTGCATAGGATGACCCCACTCGCATGTCTCCACATGAACGATTTAGGATCACATCGTTTGTACTAAATATAAAGTAGACTGCATCCAATAATGTTACCAGAATAAGATACCTGACCTTATTCATATACTATAGACCATTTTGACTATTTACTCGAATTTGATTCATCTTTATGTCTCCACATAAAGTCCAAGTACTTCATGTAATGGGCATGGATTTTAAGTTTATTGGATTTAGGCTTTTACAAGTGCAATTTGTATATTTAATAACATATTTATTGAATAAACTTCAATAACATCTTTATTCAAAAATAGAATATGTTTAAATTTATAAACTGCGAGTTTTAGGATATACAACCCAACAAACTCCCACTTGGACTAAAACTCCAGTGGATTTACATATACAATGTTGAGTAATGGGAGAATAAATACAATAAACTAGGACATCAAATACCCAATATTTCTCCCACTTGCTCTAGATTTATCTATCTCATAGTTCTAGTCCCACTAGGTGACCCTCGAACACTTTAGCCATAAGGCATTGTAAATGGATCAGTTAAGTTGTCTTCAGAAGCTATCTACATGACGATCATGTCTCCTCGGTGTACGATCTCCCTGATGAGATAGTACTTGCACTTAATGTACTTTCCGCTTATGGCTTCTTGGTTCTTTGAAATTTGCAACTGCTCCATTGTTGTCACAATAAAGGGTGATGGGCAGATGCATATTTGGAACCACTTCCAAATCTGTTAAGAACTTTCTAAGTCATACTGCTTCTTTGGTTGCTTCACATGCAACTCAGCTTCCATGGTGGAATCAGCAATACAACTTTGCTTTATACTCCTCCATACTATAGCTCCTTCATTCAGAGTGAATACTGTTCCCAAAGTTGATTTTATAGGTTCCACATCGGCCTGAAAATCAGAATCGGAGTATCATGTAAGGATCAAATCCTTAGCACCATATAAGAGCATATAGTCCCTCGTTCTTCGAAGTTTTTAACGACTATCCAATAACCATATCCACGATTGGACTGATATTTGCTGACAATTCCAATTGCATAGCAAATGTTGGGGCGTGTACATAACATGGCATACATTAAGCTCTCGACTGCTGGTGCATATGGAATTCGTTTCATAGCCTCAACCTCTTGAGGTGTCTTAGGACATTGTTCCTTAGACAAATAAATTTCGTGCCTGAAAGGTAACATACCTCTATTGAAATTTTGCGTTTTATATCTAGATAGAATTTTATCTATATAAGATGTCTGAGATAATGTTAATGTTCTTTTCTTGTAGTTCCGAACTATTTGGATCCCAAGAACATACAACGTTTCTCCCAAATCTTTCATTTGGAATTGTGTGGCTAGCCATCTCTTAACGTTAGCTAGAAATTTTACTTCATTTCTAATGAGTAGAATATCATTAACATACAAAACTAGAAAAGTTACAGTTTTATTGACAATCTTCTTGTAAACACAAGATTCGTCAATGTTTTGTTCAAAGCCATAAGATTTTATTGCAATGTCAAATATTATAATCTAGGATTGAGATGCCTGTTTTAACCCATAAATGGATCTTTTAAGATTGCAAACATTTTGCTCTTGACCCTGTTCAATAAACTCCTCTGGTTGAGACATATAGATACTCTCTTCAAGATAGCTATTTAGAAAAGTTGTCTTGACATCCATTTGCAAGATTTCATAATCATAAAAGGCAACAATGGACAAGAGTATTCTAATAGACTTGATCATGGCAACTAAAGAGAAACTTTCTTCGTAGTCTACCCCATCTCTTTAGGTAAACCCTTTTGCCACGAGACTAGCTTTGTAGGTCTGTACCTTACCAGTTTGGTCTCATTTTCTATTGTAGATCCATTTACAACCAATAGGTTTTGCCCCTTTTAATTCATCTCAAGTTCCCAAACTGAATTGAAATACATTGACTCTATTTTGAGGTCCATAGCTTTTACCCATTGGTCTTTATCCACATCTTCTATTGCCTGTTTAAAAGTCAATGGATCTTCTAAGTCATCATTAGGTATGATGACCTGAGTTTTTGTTAAACTTATATAGCAGTCAGGCTGATGAACAACCCTCCCACTACGTCGAGGCATTCTCAACTCTTGAGAAGGATGTGAAGTACCAGTTTTATCAACAACTCTTGTTGAAAAATCGCTTGATTAACAACTCTTGTTAATCTATCTATAGTTTCTCTGGACATCTCTTAATACCAGGTTACTACGAGGTTGATGATTCTTGATATGGTCTTCCTCAAGGAATGTTGCATTTATCGATAAAAATACTTTATATTCCTGAGGATCATAAAAATAACCACCTTTTGTCTCTTTAGGATAGAGTATAAATAGGCATACTTTTGAACGACGTTCCAATTTCTTTGGATTCTGCACCAACACATGTACTGGGCATCCTCAAATTCTGAAGTGATGTAAACAACCTTTACGTCCTCTCCATAACTCGTAAGGTGGGAGAAGAGAGAAGGATGAAGAATTGTGATTGTTTACTAAGAAAATCTCACACACAAAATGTTTCTGTCTTACTAGATGAAGAAGGAGATTATCTCCTATCAAAAGCCAAATATCATCAACCACCCACTTACGTGGGTGGAGAGAAAAAAGAAGGGAGGGAGTTGTAACTCCTTCCCTATTTCAACTAAATTAATTTTAATAAATTAAATAATAAAATTAATTTATTATAAAAAAACTTTAATACATATAAATATGATAATTAACTAACCATATAATTATATATATATAAAATTATATGTTATATCAAATATGACGTATAACCTATGTTTTTAATATTGTATCATATACAATATAACCTATAATTTCTTTTCTCTCTCATATAACATTTAATATAAATCACATTTATATTAAATTTAACAATTATAAATCCAATTCATATAGTTAATATTTTTATCCCATTCAAATATTTGTTTCCTCTCACAAATGCTATAATGTATCAAATACATTATAATAATTATATCATATATAATTAAAATAACTTAATTATATCATATATAATTAAATCCCTTAATTTATTTGAACAATTCAAATTAATCCAAAAATCTGATTCTCATTTAATCTTATTGAGCTATCAAGGGGGCCTCATGGACTTGTAGTTTGAAGCTCGAACGGTACATGAATAATTAATCAAACTCTTCAATTAAATTATTCACCATCCGTCAACTGTCGGGTACTCCACTAAAAGACCATCAGCTACACTCTTTGCACTCCAGATATACTTCTATGTCTATTGGATATAACCAATCAATAGTACGATGACCCTTCACAAATTGCTTGTAAGTACAGTTGGGCCAAAATTACCGTTTTGCCCTTATAGTTACATCAAACTCCTTAAGTACCACTGATCCCTCTAATGAACAATAGATCATAGTTCAACTATGACTAAACCCCTCTTGGGCTAGGAAAGGGTTTGGTGCCACATTGTTCGAGCCTCATAATCAACCCTTAAGGGAGTAATTTATCTATTTATCCCGACCTCGGGGAATGAATGAATTCATTCTTGTGTAGCTGTGCTCTTCAATTAGATGAATCCTCAAAATAGTAGGCTTATTGAGTTGGCGATCTGGCCATTCTCACCCATACAAATCAAAGAACTGCCCTTATAGGCAAGAGTTCACAACTCACTTAGCATTCAGGTCATGTTACCGATGGTTATCCTGGTGAAATGTAAGTCTCTATTATGAATGGTGTTATATAATGTGACTAAACATTTCGTGGTCCGATCTTATACAAACTTCTTTGTATAGAATATCCTCGCTCATATGTCTATACATGAATGATCAGCATCAAATCATTTGTAGCACTTTACAACAATTGTAACACCTACAAAGCAAGTCATACTCATAGTATCACTAGGTTAAAGTACTCAGCCTTATCCATCTACTACAAACCTTTCAGGTTATCACTTAAACATGATCCGCCCTATGTCTCTACATACATGTTTAAGCTACAAGTTAAGTTTGGATGTTAGTTTATTGGTTTGTGGTTAATGCAACTAAAATATGAAATAAAATATCATATATTTTATTAAATAAACAATGAGTTTGTACAAAAAAATTACAAACTATAGGACCCTATGAGATTTAGGGCATCAACCCCAACAATATCCCACTTAACCTAAAGCTAGTGGGGTGTACAATATAGTCAAAATACAAAACACACAAATAATAAACTAGGGCATAATATGTGCCCAGTATAAATCTCCCACTTACCCTAGTCTAGACGTGGCTTGTCCCATTGACCCATACTCTGCAGGCCTTCAAACACCTTAGCCATGAGGGCCTTTGTAAATGGATCAGCAACGTTGTGCTCTGAAGCTATCTGTGTGACGATCACGTCCCCTCGATGCACAATCTCTCGGATGAGATGATACTTCTGCTCTATATGCTTCTCGCACTTATGACTACTAGGCTCTCGGGAATTAGCCACAACATCACTATCACAATAAGGTGTGATGGGTTTTGACATGTTTAGAATGACTCCCAGATCAGTCAAGAATTTCCTGAGCCAAACAACTTCCTTAGCAGCTTCACAAGTCACTACATACTCAACCTATATGGTGGAGTTAGCGATGGACCCTTGCTTGGTGCTTCTCTAGGCTACTGCCCCTTCTGTTAAAAGTGAACACTGATCCTGATGTAGATTTCCTATAATCCTTATCAGTCTGAAAATCAGAGTTCATGTATCCCATAAGGATCAAATCCTTAGAACCATACACTAGCATGTAGTCCCTTGTTCTTCGTAGAAACTTGAAGATGTTTTTAAGGCGGTTCAGTGATCTGGATTAGATCGATATCTACTGACTATCCCCACTGCATAGCAGATGTTCGGTTTAGTGCATAACATCACATGCATCAGGCTGCCTACAACCGATGCATAGGGGATCCGTCTCATTTCCTCAACCTCTTGAGGTGTCTTAGGGCACTGTTCCTTAGACAATGTAACTCTATACCTGAAAGGCAATAAGCCCCTCTTGAAGTTCTGCATTGAATACTTGACAACCACCTTATCAATATACAACGCTTGAGACAGAGCTAGCATTTTGTTCTTTCGATCTCTAAAGATCAGAATACTCAGAACAAACTAAGCCTCTCCCAAATTTTTTATTTGGAAGTGGGTCGCTGGCCAGTTCTTAACCTCAGTCAGAAAACCTACATCATTCCCAATGAGTAGGATATCATTTACATATAATACTAAAAAAACTACTGAACTATTGATGATCTTCTTGTATACACAAGACTCATCAATGTTTTGATCAAAGCCATAAGATTTGATCGCAGTATCAAGCTTTATGTTCCAAGATTGAGAAGTTTACTTCAGTCCATAAATGGACCGATTAAGCTTGCAAACCTTTTACTCTTGACCTTGGGTTATGAATCCCTTGGGCTGCTCCATGTAAATGGTCTCCTCAAGATTGCCATTCAGAAAGGCAGTCTTGACGTCCATCTGCTAAATCTCATAGTCATAATATGATGCAATAGATAGGAGTATTCTGATAGATTTAAGCATGACAACAGGTGAGAAAGTCTCCTCATAGTCAACTCTTTCAACCTAGGTATAATCCTTTGCCACTAATCTAGCCTTGAAGGTTTGCACCTTCCCATCAGCATCCCATTTCTTTTTGTAGATCTATTACAACCTATAGGTTCAACCCCATCAGGTTGATCTACAAGATCCCATACAGAATTGAAGTACATAAACTCCATTTTGAGATCTATTCATTTTTGTCAATATCCTCCATTGCCTTCTTGTAAGATAGTGGATCCTCAACTACACCATCAGATACCATAGCCAGGATTTCTGTTAAACCCATATAGCAAATAGGTGGGTTCACAACCCTCCCACTACGTCGAGGTTCCTTCAACACTTGAGGTGGATTTGACCTACTGGATGATCCTACTTTAACAACTCTTGTTGAGGTACTAGGTTCTTCAATAACTCTTATTGAAAATTCAGTAGTTTCTTTGGAAATTTCATTCAACATAATCTTACTTCGGGACTTGTGCTCCTTTATGTGGTCTTTTTTAAGAAAAGTAGCATTTGTCGATACAAACACTTTATTTTCTTTAGGATCGAAGAAGTAACCACTTCTTGTTCCTTTTGGGTAGCCTACAAATAGGCAAAATTTTGAACGTGGTTCCAATTTCTTAGGATTAACCTCAAACACATGTGCTGGGCAACCCCAGATTCTGAAATAGCGTAAACTAGCTTTAAGACCATTCCATAATTCCAAAGGTGTTCTAGCAACAGTATTGAATGGAACGCAGTTCAGGATGTACGCTGCAGTCTCTACTGCATAACCCCAAAACGAGTCAGGTAAGGAAGCGTAACTCATCATTGATCGAACCATGTCCAATAGGGTTCGATTTCTCCTTTCTGATACATCATTCTGCTGAGGTGTACTAGGCGCTGAAAGTTGGGATACTATTCCATGTTCTATCAAATAGTTATGGAATTTTAAATCCATAAACTCTCCACTTCGATCAGATCGAAATGTTTTAATCGTTCTATGTAATGCATTTTCAACTTCAACCTTGAATTCTTTGAACTTTTCAAAAGATTCAGACTTATGTTGCATTAAATAAATGTAACCATATCTTAAATAATCATCAGTAAAGGTGATGAAATATTTATAACCTCCTCTTGCTTTGATATTTATTGGACCATAGAGGTCTGAATGTATTAGCTCTAAAGGTTCTTTGGCCTTGTGACCCTTTCTAGTAAAAGGTATTTTAGTCATTTTGCCTTCAAGGCAAGGCTCACACATAGATAAAGAATTTTCTTCTAACTCACTTAGAAGTCCATTATTAGTTAATCTCTCAATTCTATTGAGATTGATATGTCCTAGTCTTAGATGCCAAAGTTGGAGATTTTTTTAGGAGAAGTTTTAAGCCTTTTATGTTGAGTCAATGCAGTCTTAAACTTTTTTGTGTTATGGAGGGCGTTAGTTACTAATAGTCTTAGCACATAAAGATTGTTTTCCAGTTTTGCAAAATAAATATCAACATTATTCTTAGAAATAAACACTTTATTTAAAAGAAAGTTGATAGTATAAGATTGTTCAATCAAATACTTTACAGAAATAGAGTTCCTTTTTAATTCAGGAACTACATATACATTTTCTAAAAGAAGAAATTTATTATGTAAAGTCAACCGGAGACCTCCCACTACCACAGTCGAGACAACGTGTCCAATTCCATCCCGCATCATCATCTCGCCAGCATTTAGTTGCCACCAAGAACTAATTCCTTGAAATGAAGAACAAATATGGTTAGCTTTAATTTTGTACTTTTAAGGCAATTTTACCTGGTTCATCAACATTTATTTATTATACATGTGATCTATGGTGCTTATATGGCAAAGTGTTTGATATATAGTTTAAAACTAACCTTAGGTTGTGCAATTATTCATGCATCATATATTATAAATGTTATAATCTAGCATGAAGAAATTACTTGAAAGCATGCTCATGCATCATGAAATATAAGAGTTATATTTTGCATGCAGTGAGCATTATCATGCATCATCCTTTTATTATACGTGTTATAGTCTAAGGGTGAATGGAAGCATGTTGTGCTTATTTCATTGTTGTTTTGTATAAGTGTTATATAAAAAAAGTAGCAATGAATGGACAATGCATTGAGCATGACACTTAGGTTATTTATAAGCGTTATGAATGCCTTGCATGTGTTAGCTTAGCATTGTGGTGTTGGTTTCCATTTATAAGTGTTATAAAGGAAATTAGACCTAAAATCAATAAGAAAGGGTTGCATGCGGACTTAGGGTAAACTCAAGTTTTTTAAAAGGGTTTTAAAATTGGATTGAGATAGACCTAAGTTCAAATGGTTCTAAAGACTTTAGTAACCTAGATTAATCTTTTAAAATTGGTTTGATAGGATTAAATTGGTTGGCATAAAAGATTAAATTTGGTTTAAATCTATCTATAAAGGACCTTTTGTCTAAGGTGGGTTCTAGCTAGGCTGGGGTTCTTAAGTTGATGGAAACATAACACCCCTATTTGGGAATCTACATGGAAGTGAATTAGATAGATTTTCAACAAACATGCGACAATTTTGTTAAAGACTCCAATAAAGAGTTTAATGGATGATGATAAAAAAGTTATTTAACTATCCAAGGTAAAAGTTACTCTTGGGCAAACCTAAAAGTCACTTAGTTAAAATCCTTAGCCGCGTTTTTTCTAAGTAAACTAAACCCTAGGTTATAAAATACTCAGTGGGAGGAAGAGATGTATCTGATATGTCTATGATTCCACTCATGTTTCTCCCTGTATGTTCACACCGTGAGATTCATACTTGGCCTCGTGGTGCCCTGGGAGCATCCCCCTTCGGATGGTGTTTGCATGAGTCAAGATCAAGGTGGACAGAGAGAGTGTTTATAGTAAGTGGGTGAAGTGTGTGTGTCAACACGTCCTATAGGTCTCTGCCATTGGTTCATACCATGCGATCATTCGTGTACTCCCTCGTGGCGCCCTGGAAGCGTCCCCCTTCGGATGGATTTTGTGCAGTTGGTCAAGATCAAGGTGAACTCCAGAAATGGATAGGGTCGCTTTAGGTTTTGCCCCAATCGGATTTTTTCCCTTCGGATTGGCTGCTTGGGGCGAATCTCTAGGGCCTAAAATGGCGGGTCACACTTACGGGAGATTATTAAGTAAGTTAATGATCTCTTGGACAAATCAATGATGGCTAGTCGTTATAGGAGCAAGAGTTGTTCTGGTATTAATGACTGGTTGAGAACTTCTCAATTCAAAGGAGGGATAATTGACCTCCCTTCGGCGGCTTTTATCCTAAACCTTTGAAGCGTCATTGAGAAACTAGATGTCACATGGGGTTCATATTAGTTTTGCTAAAACCTTATTGGATGCTGTTTTGTTTTACAACGGGTTGCTTAAAACCTAATGTAGGTCAATGTGTTTTTCTTTTCAGCAACTTGTTAGTATTTCCGTTTGGTGTTTTTAATATGATCGACTTCATACAGTGGAAAGAATCGTGTGAAACGTATTTCGTGGCAAACAACCTCGATTTTTTCATGTTTGAGGAATGTCCTCAAGTCCTGACCCTTGATGCACCGTGAAGTGTTCGCAATGCATATGAGGTGTGGATGAAGGCTAATTCATTGGCCCAACTTCACATTTTGTCTAACATACTTGATGTTTTGGCCAAAAGGGTTAAGCAGATGATCATTGCACGTGGGATCATGGACTCATTGCAAGATATGTTTGAACGTCAGTTCTTACTTTTCGAGTATAAAAGGATGGATGACGAAACTAGTAATGTCAGTTGTTCTGACATTGATCCCACTACTCTCCAAAAGCGGAAACATGGCAGTAAACCTGATTTATTGGTCTTGGAGATGTGTTTGGTAGAGAATGATGATTCTGCCTGGATCCTTGATTCGGGTGCTACCAATCATGTCAGTTTCTCTTACCAAGGATTCAGTTCCTGGCAAACATTGCCATAGGGAGAGATGACTTTACAAGTCGGTACTGGTGAGGTTGTTTCAGTTGTTGCTGTAGGCAGACTGAAGTTATTTGTTGACAAGAAACGTTATCTATTACTGGATAATGTTTTTGTAGTTCCTCATATTAATAGAAACTTAATATCGGTTTCTTGTCTCATTGAACAAGGGTATACAGTCAACTTTTCTGAGAATAAAGTATTTATTTTCAAGAATGGAATGAAGATTGGTTTTGGTTCAATGGAAAGTAACTTATATGTACTAAGGTCATTAGTCATAAAAGCCTTGTTTAACACTGAAATGTTCAGTACAGCAACAACAGCTAAAAGACCAAAGGTTTCTCCTAAGGAAAATGCCCATATTTGGCATCTGAGGTTAGGTCAAATCAACCTCAATAGGATTGAGAAGTTGGTGAAAAGTGAACTTCTAAAGAGTTTAGAAGAAAACTCCTTGTCGATATGTGAATCATGCCTCGAAGGCAAGATGACCAAACGACCTTTTACTGGAAAAGGTTACAGAGCCAAGGAAGCCTTGGAGCTTATACATTCAGACCTCTATGGTCCGATGAATGTTAGAGCTCGGGGTGGGTATTAATATTTCATCTCTTTCATAGATGATTATTCAAGGTTCGGGTATCTCTACCTAATACAACGTATGTCTGAAACCCTTGACAAGTTCAAAGAGTATAAGGTTGAGGTTGAAAACTTGTTAGGTAGGAAGATAAAGACATTACGATCTGATCGTGGTGGAGAGTATATGTGTCACACCCCGCCTCGAGCCTTCCTCCTAAGCCTGAGTAGAGGCGTGAGGGACTGCAAATACCACCCTTTTGTGCTACCTACTGCACATTTGAACCCCTTTACTCTCAATAAACTTTAAGTCAAGGAGATAAACAATAATTTAATATGTAGGTCCATTTTATTACTACAATGTAACGTTTATACAACTCCAAGACTTAACTACAAAGTTTACACCAACAACCCTAAAACCCCAAAAGTGTGACTGTGGCTTGTGGCAAACCTTGACCATAGCAGCACCCTGGAACTCCTCACCTTTTGCTACCTGGGGGAAAGAAAAAACATTTGAAAACGGGGTGAGCTTCTAGCCTAATGAGTGACTTAAAAACAAGAAAATTGATTCTTATGCAAAAGAAGTACCATCATGCCTTAGGTACTTTTTGTTGGATTTTATGTCCTAAAACTCGTAATTTGTAAATTGATAAACATACTCTGTTTTGTTTTTCGATAAAATTGTTATTGAAATTGTAATCTTGAATCCAATAAACTAAAGTCCTGAGGCTATTTAATGTAGTTTGAACTTTATATAGTGACATAAATGTGGATCAAGTTCAAATATATAGCCAAAATGGTCTATAGTATATGAATAAGGTTGGACACCTTATTCTGGGGACACTATGGATGCGGCCCATTTTGTAGTTAGTACAAACGATGTGATCCTAAATCGTTCATGTGGTGACATGAAAGTGGAGGCATCCTATGTAAAGAGTTTACATAAGACTGAATCATGAAATAGTCACTTTTTACGTTCTAAACGCCGTTTTATGTATAAAACTGGCTATTTCGTTAATTGATGACCTAGGTAACATAATCTTAATCCTGAGCTAACTATGAACTCCTGTTCACTCGAAATTAACCTTAGATCTGTATAGGTGAGGGCAGCTCTGTTGGATTTTATGTCCTAAAACTCATAGTTTATAAATTAATAAACATATTCTATTTTGTTTTTCGATAAAGTTGTTATTGAAATTGTAATCTTGAATCCAATAAACTAAGGTTCTGAGGCTATTTAATGTAGTTTGAACTTTATGTAGTGACATAAATGTGGATCAAGTTCAAATATATAGCCAAAATGGTCTATAGTATATGAATAAGGNTATTTAATGTAGTTTGAACTTTATGTAGTGACATAAATGTGGATCAAGTTCAAATATATAGCCAAAATGGTCTATAGTATATGAATAAGGTTGGGCGCCTTATTCTGGGGACACTATGGATGCGGCCCACTTTGTAGTTAGTATAAACGATGTGATCCTGAATCGTTCATGTGGAGACATGAAAGTGAGGGCATCCTATGTAAAGAGTTTACATAAGACTGAACCATGAAATAGGCACTTCTTACGTTCTAAATGCCGTTTAATGTATAAAATTGACTATTTCGTTAATTGATGACCTAGGTAACTTAATCTTAATCCTGAGCTAACTATGAACTTCTGTGCACTTAGAATTATCCTTAGATCTGCATAAGTGAGGGCAGCTCATCATCGTTGGCCCAATAAGCCTCCTATTTCAGGGGTAAGATTAGGTGGATAGCTGGGAATATAGGATGCAAGATGGAATTCACTTCTACCCGTTATAGGGATAGTAGATAGGTTGTTCCCTATAGTACTAAATCCAGGTCTTGAACAAGGGGTCCCACCCTCTTTTTGGCCCGAGAGGGATTTGGTTTATAGGTTGGACCTTAAACCAATTGTTCATTAGAGGATCAGTGGAACTTAAGGAATAAGATGTAGTCTTGGGGGTAAAATGGTTTTTATGACCCAACCGAGATTACGAACAACCTGTGAAGGATTAGCTTACTAATCATGGTTATATCAAATAGACATAAATATATCTATAGTGAGGGGAGTGCAACTATGGGACTATAGTGGAATGACTCGTTAGTTAAGAAACGTTGATTAGCTCTGTCTAAAAAGTTTAGCTAGCTAATCTCGGATTGTTGGAGCCCATGATCTATAGGTCCATTAGGTTCCCTATTAGCTCATACGGAATAAACTTAGAACAATATGATAGAATAATTCGAATTGTTCGAATTAGGTGAAGAGAGAGAAACCGACAAGTATATGTGATATAGTGGTCGAGTTTTTCAGTTTAGAGATATAACTTTAATACTTAAATGCAATTTAAATATCAAGAATATGAATATGTTCATATTCGGAAGCTCGGAAATGATGGAAATGGTCAAAGATGTAAAAAGTCAAAGAGTTGACTTTTGACTTTGAAAAGTCAAACTTTGACCGACCTTTATATTCAAATGTGATTTAAATTTCAAGAAAATGAATGCGAATTCATGCTCGGGAGGTCAAAATTAGTCAACACGGAAATATCATAAAACATCAAAATGTTGACTTTTTGGTCAAAGTTTGACTTTGACCAAATGACTATTTTGCCCTTTGACTAAAGTTAGTGGGAAAATCCAAACTTTTGTTGGATAATTCCACTAACAAAATAGTGAGCTAGGTATTAGCTTATAGTGGAGACATTAAGCCCACTTAGATAGTGAATTCTAGGTGTTGGGTTTTTATGGATTTGGTTCATGTAAATGGTGCATGGTTTTTTCTATAAAATGGGCTTTTTAATTTAGATTAAAGACTTTTGACAATTTTGCCAATTTTGTTTTCAAAATTGGGCTGGAAAAAAAAACCCAAATTCCATCTTATTTTCCATCTCTTTTCTCTCTCTCGGGTTTCTTCATCCACTGGGTCCCACAACCTGGATATGAGTCCAGAGGATAGTAGGTCAACTCTAGTGGTGGTTTGGAAGAGTTCGGGTCGAGATTCAGCAAGGAAAAGCGGTTTTCGGGAGCTTCAAAAGTTGTATGCTGTCCATTTTAATTCACTATTTTTCCTGCTTTTTGCATGCTATTTTCCTTTAAATTACAATTAGAGTGTAATTAGGTCCTTTTTTCGCTGTGTATATCTCATGTTCCACAAGCTCATTATCGCTGACCCAATAAGCCTCCCATTTCAGAGGTAAGATCAGGTGGATAGCTGGGAACATAGGGTGCAAGATGGAATTCACTCCTACCCGTCATAGGGATAGTAGATAGGTTGTTCCCTTGAGTACCGAATCCAGGTCTTGAACAAGGGGCCCCACCTTCTCCTTGACCCGAGAGGGGTTCGGTTTATAAGTTGNGTCCTCAGACCCCTGCCTCGAAAGAAGCACAAGGTAAATATGATTTACTTGTTGCTGAAACATGTTTAGTGGAGTATGATACCTCAACCTGGATATTGGATTCAGGAGCCACTAATCATATTTGCTTCTCTTTTCAGGAAACTAGTTCCTAGAAAAAGCTTGAAGAAGGCGAGATCACCTTCAAAGTTGGAACAGGAAAGGTTGTCTTGGCCAAAGCAGTGGGAGACTTGAAGTTGTTTTTCAATGATAGATATATCATACTTAAAGATGTTTTGTATGCTCCTAAAATGAGATGAAATTTAATATCTATCACATGTATATTGGAACAAATGTATAAAATATCTTTTGTAGTTAATGAAGCGTTCATTTTCAGAAAAAGTATTCAAATTTGTTCTGCTTGAAAACAACTTATATAAGTTAAGACCAACTAAAGCAAAATTTGTCTTAAATACTGAGATGCTTAGAACAGCCGAAACTCAGAATAAAAGACAAAAAGTTTCTTCTAATGCCTATCTATGGCACTTAAGACTTAGCCACATAAATCTCCAAAGGATTGAGAGATTGGTTAAGAATGGACTCCTAAATCAGTTAAAAGACAATTCTTTACCTCCATGTGAGTCTTGTCTTGATGGAAAAATGGCTAAGAGATCTTTTACTAGAAAAGATCTTAGAGCCACAATACCCTTAAAGCTCGTACATTCGAACCTTTGTGGACCGATGAATGTCAAAGCTCGAGGTGGGTATGAATACTTCATCAGTTTTATTGATGATTATTCAAGGTATGGTCATATTGAAAAGTTCAAGGAATATAAGGCTGAGGTTGAGACCCAGTTAGGTAAAACAATTAAGACACTACGATCATATCGAGGTGGGGAGTACATGGACTTAAGATTCCAGGACTATATGATAGAACACAGAATCAAGTCACAACTCTCTGCACCTAATATACCTCAACAGAATGGTGTATCTGAAAGAAGAAACAGAACTTGTTGGACATGGTTCGCTTAGTGATGAGCTTTGCTAAGTTACCTGATTCCTTTTGAGGACATGCATTAGAGACTGCAGTCTATATTTTGAATAACGTTCCCTCTAAAAGTGTTTCAGAAACACCTTATGAGCTATGAAAAGGGCGTAAAGGTAGTTTACGTCACTTTAGGATTTGAGGATGCCTGACACACGTGTTGGTGCAAAATCCTAAAAAATTGGAATGTCGTTCCAAACTATGCCTATTTGTAGGTTATCCAAAAGAAACAAAAGGTGGTCTATTTTACGATCCTCAAGAGAATAAGGTATTTGTATCGAAAAATGCCACATTCTTAGAGGAAGACCACATAAGAAGTCAGCAACCTCGCAGTAGACTAGTATTGAATGAAATACAAACCTCTTTCTGAAATTCTGCATACTCTATACACTAGACACCATTTTGTCCTATATAAGTCGTTGAGGACATGGCTGAGTGTTTGCTGTTCTTGCGATTCAATATCCTGAATCTGAGAACATTACTTGCATTCCCAATCTTTCATTTCGGTAAGTCTGGCATTGCTAGCCATTTCTTGATGTCAGTTTAGGTAACCAGCTCATTCCCAAAATGAGTCATAGAAAATATATCCGTTCACATATACAAACGAAGATGCTACTAGTAGCAACTGCACCGATCTTCATTGTAAACACATAGCGTCTATCAACTATTCTGTTTCCAAAGCCAACCTAAGCATCTGGATCGCAGAATAAGATCGCATCAACTCTCTATCATTCCAAAGATCTAGACACAGCTTGTCCCAAGGCCATAAAGCGACTTCCTGAAACTCTACCAAACCTTTTGTTCTTGGACCCACCTCCAGCGTTCATTCCCTCCCCACGCCCCCCACGTCATACACTTCGCACTTACTAATGATATCTCAACGTGCGAACTCAGTGAGCTCAAGATACAGAAATATGGCTCTCTCCGTCTTACGAGCTCACAAAGCCTATCCTTCTGACAGCTCGCGCAAGATGATATAAGATACACGGTGTCCCGGGCACATGGGATCCTAAGAATGTTATCTAACTCAAACTCCTCTCTCTCATTAGCGCTAATGAATAAGCTCTCCATCACGGTCCACTACGAGGTCAGACCAAGCACGCGACTCCTCGCGTCCTATCACTCCTTACCACGATCTCTCTCTCGATGTCTCTCGTCGTGCTCGATACGATGTGGGTGATCACCTCATATAGCGCACTCTCAGGATCTTTCAAGTATTTCCAGATTAGCACATTGAAGTACTAGACGTCCATTCGAGGTCCATGGTTTGACCACTGATCACGGTCCAATCTTTTATCGCCTTGTTTATAGAAGCGTCAAATGGATTCCTCTGGTCTCATAGGTATGACGACATTGTCGTTTCTATTAAACCCAAGTGATACGCCAAGCTATAATGAACCAACCCTCACCACTACAGCTCGGAGGCGAATTCTCAACTCTGTGAGAAGGATGTGACTAGACCAGATGTACCTAGTTTTATCTACTACTTTAGTAGATCAACTAGCTTTATCTGATAGCACTTTCTGGGAAATTTCATTCAATTAAGTCTCACTAGCGAGTGTTGATGACTCTCTTATGTGGTCTTCCTCTAAGATACTGTGGCATTTTTCGATACAAATACCTTAATTCTCTTGAGGATCGTAAAATAGACCACCTTTTGTTTCGCGATACCACTATCTTCTCCGTGATG